>NC_060141.1:834106850-834277970 GCF_021461385.2 Schistocerca piceifrons | reverse complement strand
CAGAGGGATACAGAAATCCTGAAGTGAAGCATCGGAATCTAAAACTAGTGTCACAGGAATGGTTCAAACATAGACAGTAGGAAGATTCAGTCTTCTTTTACTTAAGTCGGCATTGTGCCTTTTGTATTTAATTCCGATGCAATTTCTGTGTTTCATCGTCAATAAGAAGGTCAGAGGGATACAGTAAAACTGAAGTGAAGCATCGGAATCTATAACTAGTGACACAGGAATGGTTCAAAACATAGACAGTAGGAAGAGTCAGTCTTCTTGTACTTAAATCAGCATTGTGCCTTTTGAATTTAATTCCGATGCAATTTCTGTGCTTCATCGTCAATAAGAAGGTCAGAGGGATACAGTAAACCTGAAGTGAAGCATCGGAATCCATAACTAGTGTCACAGGAATAGTTCAAAATATAGACAGTAAGAAGAGCCAGTCTTCTTGTAGTTGAGTCGGCATTGTGCCCTTTGTATTTAATTCCGATGCAATTTATGTGTTTCTATGTCAATAAGAAGGTCAGAGGGATACAGTAAACCTAAAGTGAAGCATCGGAATCTAAAACTAGTGTAACTGGATTGGTTCAAAACATAGACAGTAGGAAGAGTCAGTCTTCTTGTTCTTAAGTCGGCATTGTGCCTTTTGCATTTAATTCCGATGCAATTTCTGTGTTTCATCGTCAATAAGAAGGTCAGAGGGATATAGTAAACCTGACGTAAAGCATCGGAATCTATAACTAGTGTCACAGGAATGGTTTAAAACATAGACAGTAAGAACAGTCAGTTTTCTTTTACTTAAGTCGGCATTGTGCCTTATGTATTTAATTCCGATGCAATTTCTGTGTTTCATCGTCAATAAGAAGGTCAGCTGGACACAGGAAACCTGAAGTGAAGCATCGGAATCTATAACTAGTGTCACAGGAATGGTTAAAACCACAGACAGTAAGAAGAGTCAATGTTCTTGTCTTGAAGTCGGTATTGTGCCTTTTGTATTTAATTAAGATGCAATATCTGTGTTTCATCGTCAGTAATAAGGTCAGAGGGCTACAGTAAACCTGAAGTGACACATCGGAATCTATAACCAGTGTCACAGGAATGGTTCAAAACATAGACAGTAAGAAGAGTCAGTCTTCTTGTATTTACATCTGCATTGTGCCTTTTGTATTTATTTAAGATGCCATTTCTGTGATTCATTGTCAATAAGAAGGTCAGAGGGGTACAGTAAACCTGAAGTGAAGCATCGGAATTTATAACTAGTGTCACAGGAATGGTTTAAAACATAAACAGTAAGAAGAGCCAGTCTTCTTGACTTGAGTCGGCATTGTGCCTTTTGTATTTAATTCCGATGAATTTTCTGTGTTTGATCGTCAATAAGAAGGTCGGAGGGATACAGTAAACCTGAAGTGAAGCATCGGAATCTATAACTAGTGTCACAGGAATGGTTAAAACCACAGACAGTAATAAGAGTCAATGTTCTTGTCTTGAAGTCGGTATTGTGCCTTTTGTATTTAATTAAGATGCAATATCTGTGTTTCATCGTCAATAATAAGGTCAGAGGGCTACAGTAAACCTGAAGTGAAACATCGGAATCTATAACCAGTGTCACAGGAATGGTTCAAAACATAGACAGTAAGAAGAGTCAGTTTTCTTGTACTTGAGTCGGCATTGTGTCTTTTGTATTTAATTCCGATGCAATATCTGTGTCTCATCGTCAATAAGAAGGTCAGAGGGATACAGTAAACCTTAAGTGAAGCATCGGAATCTATAACTAGTGTCACAGGAATGGTTTAAAACATAAACAATGAGAAGAGTCAGTTTTCTTTAACTTAAGTCGGCATTGTGCCTTATGTATTTAATTCCGATGCAATTTCTGTCTTACATCGTCAATAAGAAGGTCAGCTGGACACAGTAAACCTGAAGTGAAGCTTCGGAGCATATAACTAGTGTCACAGGAATGGTTCAAAGCATTAACAGTAAGTGGAGTCAGTCTTCTTGTACTTTAGTCGGCAATGTGCCTTTTGTATTTAATTCCGATGCAATTTATGTGCTTCATCGTCAATAAGAAGGTCAGCTGGATACAGTAAACCTGAAGTGAAGCATCGGAATCTATAACTAGTGTCACAGGAATGGTCCAAGACATAGACAGTAAGAAGAGCCAGTCTTCTTGTACTTGAGTCGGCATTGTGCCTTTTCTTTTTAATTACGATGAATTTTCTGAGTTTGATCGTCAATAAGAAGGTCAGAGGGATACAGTAAACCTGAAGTGAAGCATCGGAATCTATAACTAGTGTCACAGGAATGGTTCAAACCACAGACAGTAAGAAGAGTCAGTGTTCTAGTCTTGATGTCGGCATTGTGAATTTTGTATTTAATTAAGATGCAATTTCTGTGTTTCATCGTCAATAATAAGGTCAGAGGGCTACAGTAAACCTGAAGTGAAGCATCGGAATCTATAACTAGTGTCACAGGTATGGTTCAAAACATAGACAGTAAGAAGAGTCAGTCTTTTTGTACATAAGTCGGCATTGTGCATTTTGTAATTAATTCCAATGCAGTTTCTGTGTTTCATCGTCAATCCGAAGGTCAGAGGGATACAGTAAACCTGAAGTGAAGCATCGGAATCTATTACTAGTATCACAGAAATGGTTCAAAACATAGGCAGTAAGAAGAGCCAGTCTTCTTGTACTTGAGTCGGCATTGTGAATTTTGTATTTAATTCCGATGCAATGTCTGTGTTTCGTCGGCAATAAGAAGGTCAGGGGGATACAGTAAACCTGAAGTGAAGCATCGGAATCTATAACTAGTGTCACAGGAATGGTTCAAAACATAGACAGTAAGAAGAGTCAGTCTTCTTGTACTTAAGTCGGCATTGTGCCTTTTGTATTTAATTCCGATGCAATTTACGTGTTTCAACGTCAATAAGAAGGTCAGAGGGATACAGTAAACCTGAAGTGAAGCATCGGAATCTATAACTAGTGTCACAGGAATGGTTCAAAACTTAGACAGTAAGAAGAGTCAGTTTTCTTGTACTTAAGTCGGCATTGTGCCTTTTGTATTTAATTCCGATGCAATTTCTGTGTTTCATCGTCAATAAGAAGGTCACAGGGATACAGTAAACATGAAGTGAAGCATCGGAATCTATAACTAGTGTCACAGAAATGGTTCAACACATAGACATTAAGAAGAGCCAGTCTTCTTGTACTTGAGTCGGCACTGTGCCTTTTGTATTTATATCCGATGCAATTTCTGTGTTTCTTCGTCAATAAGAAGGTCAGAGGGATACAGTAAAACTGAAGTGAAGCATCGGAATCAATAACTAGTGTCACAGGAATGGTTAAAAACATAGACAGTAAGAAGAGTCAGTCTTCTTGTACATAAGTCGGCATTGTGACTTTTGTAATTAATTCCGATACAATTTCTGTGCTTCATCGTTAATAAGAAGGTCAGCTGGATACAGTAAACCTGAAGTGAAGCTTGGAATCTATAACTAGTGTCACAGGAATGGTTCAAAACATAGACAGTAAGAAGAGCCAGTCTTCTTGCACTTAAGTCGGTATTGCCCATTTTGTATTTAATTCCGATGAATTTTCTGTGTTTCATCGTCAATAAGAAGGTCAGAGGGATACAGTGAACCGGAAGTGAAGCATCGGAATCTATAACTAATGTCACAGGAATGGTTAAAAACATAGACAGTAAGAAGAGTCAGTCTTCTTGTACATAAGTCGGCATTGTGCCTTTTGTAATTAATTCCGATGCAATTTCTGTGATTCATCGTCAATAGAAGGTCAGAGGGATACAGTGAACCTGAAGTGATTCATCGGAATTTATAACTAGTGTCACAGGAATGGTTCAAAACATAGACAGTAAGAAGAGCCAGTCTTCTTGTACTTGGGTCGGCATTGTGCCTTTTGTATTTAATTCGGATGCAACTTCTGTGTTTCATCGTCAATAAGAAGGTCAGAGGGATACAGTAAACCTGAAGTGAAGCATCGGAATATATAACCAGTGTCACAGGAATGGTTCAAAACATAGACAGTAGGAAGAGTCACTCTTCTTGTCCTTAAGTCGGCATTGTGCCATTTGCATTTAATTCCGATGCAATTTCTGTGTTTCATCGTCAATAAGAAGGTCAGAGGGATACAGTAAACCTGAAGTGAAGCATCGGAATCTATAACTAGTGTCACAGGAATGGTTTAAAACATAGACAGTAAGAAGAGTCAGTTTTCTTTTACTTAAGTCGGCATTGTGCCTTATGTATTTAATTGCGATGCAATTTATGTGTTTCATCGTCAATAAGAAGGTCAGCTTGACACAGTAAACCTGAAGTGAAGCATCGGAATCTATAACTAGTGTCACAGGAATGGTTCAAACCACAGACAGTAAGAAGAGTCAGTGTTCTTGTCTTGATATCGGCATTGTGCCTTTTGTATTTAATTAAGATGCAACTTCTGTGTTTCATCGTCAGTAATAAGGTCAGAGGGCTACAGTAAACCTGAACTGAAGCATCGGAATCTATAACTAGTGTCACAGGAATGGTTCAAAACATAGACAGTAAAAAGAGTCAGTCTTTTTGTACTTAAGTTGGCTTTGTGCCTTTTGTATATAATTCCGATGCAATTTCTGTGTTTCATCGTCAATAAGCAGGCCAGAGGGATACAGTTAAACTGAAGTGAAGCACCGGAATCTATAACTAGTGTCACAGGAATGGTTCAAAACATAGACAGTAAGAAGTGTCAGTTTTCTTGTACTTAAGTCGGCATTGTGCCTTTTCAATTCAAATCCGATGCAATTTCTGCTTTTCGTCGTCAATAAGAAGGTCCACGGGATACAGTAAACCTGAAGTGAAGCATCGGAATCTAAAACCGGTCTCACAGGAATGGTTCAAAACATAGACAGTAAGAAAAGCCAGTCTTCTTGTACTTGAGTCGGCATTGTGCCTTTTGTATTTAATTCCGATGCAATTTCTGTGTTTCATCGTCAATAAGAAAGTCAGAGGGATACAGTAAACCTGAAGGGAAACATCGGAATCCATAACTAGTGTCACAGGAATGGTTCAAATCATAGACAGTAAGAAGAGTCAGTTTTCTTGTACTTCAGTCGGTATTGTGCCTTTTGTATTTAATTCCGATGCAATTTCTATGTTTTATCGTCAATAAGAAGGTTAGAGGGATACAGTAAACCTGAAGTGAAGCATCGGAATCTATAACTAGTGTCATAGGAACGGTTAAAAAAAAAACAGTAAGAAGAGTCAGTTTTCTTGTACTTATGTCGGCATTGTGCCTATTCTATTTAATTCCGATGCAATTTCTGTGTTTCGTCGTCAATAAGAAGATAGAAGGGATACAGTAAACCTGAACTGAAGCATCGGAATCCATAACTAGTGTCACAGGAATGGTTCAAATCATAGACAGTAAGAAGAGTCAGTTTTCTTGTACTTCAGTCGGCATTGTGCCTTTTGTATTTAATTCCGTTGCAATTTCTGTGTTTCATCGTCAATAAGAATGTCCAAGGGATATAGTAAACCTGAAGTGAAGCATTGGAATCTAAAACCGGGCTCACAGGAAATGTTCAAAACATAGACAGTAAGGAGAGCCAGTCTTCTTGTACTTCAGTCGGCATTTTGCCTTTTGTATATATTTCCGATATAATTTTTGTGTTTCATCGTCAATAAGAAGGTCAGAGGGATACAGTAAACCTGAAGTGACGCATCGGAATCTATAACTAGTGTCACAGGAATGGTTCAAATGATAGACAGTAAGAAGAGTCAGTTTTCTTGTACTTAAGTCGGCATTGTGCCTTTTGTATATATTTCCGAAGCAATTTCTGTGTTTCGTCGTCAATAAGAAGGTAGAAGGGATACAGTAAACCTGAAGTGAAGCATCGGAATCCAAAACCGGTCTCACAGGAAAGGTTCAAAACATAGACAGTAACAAGAGCCAGTCTTCTTGTACTTGAGTCGGCATTGTGCCTTTTCTATTTAATTCCGATGCAATTTCTGTCTTTCATCGTCAATAAGAAGGTCAGAGGGATACAGTAAACCTGAAGTGAAGCATCTGAATCTATAACTAGTGTCACGGGAATGGTTCAAATCATAGACAGTAAGAAGTGTCCCTTTTCTTGTAATAAAGTCGGCATTGTGCCTTTTGTATTTAATTCCGATGCAATTTCTGTGTTTCATCGTCAATAAGAAGGTCAGAGGGACACAGTAAACCTGAAGTGAAGCATCGGAATCTATAACTGGTGTCACAGGAATGGTTCAAAACATAAACAGTAAGAAGAGTCAGATTCCTTGTACTTAAGTCGGCATTGAGCCTTTTGTATTTAATTCCGATGCAATTTCTGTGTTTCATCGTCAATAAGATGGTCAGAGGGATACAGTAAACCTGAAGTGAAGCATCGGAATGTATAACTAGTGTCACAGGAACGGTTCAAAACATAGACAGTAAGAAGAGTCTGTTTTCTTGTACTTAAGTCGGCGTTGTGCCTTTTCTATTTAATTCCGATGCAATTTCTGTGTTTCATCGTCAATAAGAAAGTCAGAGGGATACAGTAAACCGGAAATGAAGCAACGGAATCTAAAACCTGTCTCACAGGAGACGTTCAAAACATAGACAGTAAGAAGAGCCAGTCTTCTTGTACTTGAGTCGGCATTGTGCCTTTTGTATTTAATTCCGATGCAATTTCTGTGTTTCATCGTCAATAAGAAGGACAGAGAAGTACAGTATACCTGAAGTGAAGCATCGGAATCTATAACTAGTGTCACAGGAATGGTTCAAAACATAGACAGAAAGAAGAGGCAGTTTTCTTGTACTAATGCGGCATTGTGCCTATTCTATTTAATTCCGATGCAATATCTGTGTTTCGGCGTCAATAAGAAGGTCCAAGGGATACGGTAAACCTGAAGAGAAGCATCAGAATCTAAAACCGGTCTCACAGGAAAGGTTCAAAGCAAAAAAAAGAAAGAAGAGCCAGTCTTCTTGTACTTGAGTCGGCATTGTGCCTTTTGTATTTAATTCCGATGCAATTTCTACGTTTTATTGTCAATAAGAAGGTTAGAGGGATACAGTAAACCTGAAGTGAAGCATCAGAATCAATAACTAGTGTCACAGGAACGGTACAAAACATAGAAAGAAGAGTCTGTTTTCTTGTACTTAAATCGTCATTGTGCCTTTTGTATTTAACTAGTGTCACGGGAATGGTTCAAAAGAAGGACAGTAAAAATAGGCAGTTTTCTTGTCCTTAATTCGGCATTGTGGCTTTTGTATTTAATTCCGATGCAATTTCTGTGTTTCATCGTCAATAAGGAGGTCAGAGGGAAACAGTAAACCTGAAGTGAAGCATCGGAATCTATTACTAGTGTCACAGGAATGGTTCAAACCATAGACAGTAAGAGGAGTCAGTTATCTTGTACTTATGTCGGCATTGTGCCTTTCGTATTTAATTCCGATGCAATTTCTGTGTTTCGTCAACAATAAGTAGGTCCTAGGGATACAGTAAAACTGAAGTGAAGCATCGGAATCTAAAACCGGGCTAACAGGAAAGCTTCAAATCATAGACTGTAAGAAGAGCCAGTCTTCTTGTGCATGAGTCGGCTTTGTGCTTTTGTATATAATTCCGATGCAATTTCTGTGTTTCATCGTCAATAAGAAGGTCAGAGGGGTACAGTAAACCTGAAGTCAAGCATCGGAATCTATAACTAGTCTCACAGGAATGGTTCAAAACATAGACAGTAAGAAGAGTCAGTTTCCTTGTACTTAAGTCGGCAATGTGCCTTTTCTATTTAATTCCGATGCAATTTCTGTGTTTCATCGTCAATAAGAAGGTCAGAGAGATACAGTAAACCAGAGGTGAAGCATTGGAACCTATAACCAGCGTCACAGGAATGGTTCAAAACGTACCCAGTAAGAAGTGTCAGTTTTCTTGTACTTAAGGCGGCATTGTGCCTTTTGTATTCAAATCCGATGCAATTTCTGCTTTTCGTCGTCAATAAGAAGGTCTACGGGATACAGTAAACCTGAAGTGAAGCATCGGAATCTAAAACAGGTCTCACAGGAAAGGTTCAAAACATAGACAGTAAGAAGAGCCAGTCTTCTTGTACTTGAGTCGGCATTGTGCCTTTTGTATTTAATTCCGATGCAATATCTGTGTTTCATCGCTCATAAGAGGGTCAAGGGATACAGTAAACCTGAAGTGAAGCATCGGAATCTATAACTAGTGTCACAGGAATGGTTCAAAACATAAGCAGTAAGAAGAGTCAGTTTCCTTGTACTTAAGTCGTCGTTGAGACTTTTGTATTTAATTCCGATGCAATTTCTGTGTTTCATCGTCAATAAGAAGGTCAGAGGGATACAGTAAACCTGAAGTGAAGCATCGGAATCTATAACTAGTGTCACAGGAATGGTTCAAAACATAGACAGTAAGAAGAGTCAGTTTTCTGTACTTAAGTCGGCATTGTGGCTTTTGTATTTAATTCCGATGCAATTTCTGTGCTTCATCGTCAATAAGAAGGTCAGAGGGATACAGTAAACCTGAAGTGAAGCATCGGAATCTATAACTAGTGTCACAGGAATGGTTCAAAACATAAGCAGTAAGAAGAGTCAGTTTCCTTGTACTTAAGTCGGCGTTGAGACTTTCGTATTTAATTCCGATGCAATTTCTGTGTCGCATCGTCAATAAGAAGGTAAGAGGGATACAGTAAACCTGAAGTGAAGCATCGGAATCTATAACTAGTGTCACAGGAATGGTTCAAAACATAGACAGTAAGAAGAGTCAGATTTCTTGTACTTATGTCGGCATTGTGCCTATTCTATTTAATTCCGATACAATTTCTGTGTTTCGGCGTCAATAAGAAGGTCCAAGGGATACGGTAAACCTGAAGAGAAGCATCGGAATCTAAAACCGGTCTCACAGGAAAGGTTCAAAAGAAAGACAGAAAGAAGAGCCAATCTTCTTGTTCTTGAGTCGGCATTGTGCCTTTTGTATTTAATTCCGATGCAATTTCTATGTTTTATCGTCAATAAGAAGGTTAGAGGGATACAGTAAATTTGAAGTGAAGCATCGGAATCTATAACTAGTGTCACAGGAACGGTTCAAAACATAGACCGTAAGAAGAGTCTCTTTTCTTGTACTTAAATCAACATTGTGCCTTTTGTATTTAACTAGTGTCACCGGAATGGTTCAAAAGAAAGACACTAAGAAGAGTCAGTTTTCTTGTACTTAATTCGGCATTGTGGCTTTTGTATTTAATTCCGATGCAATTTCTGTGTTTCGTCTTCAATAAGGAGGTCAGAGGTATACAGTAAACCTGAAGTGAAGCATCGGAATCTATAACTAGTGTCACAGGAATGGTTCAAACCATAGACAGTAAGAAGAGTCCGTTTTCTTGTACTTAAGTCGGCATTGTGCGTTTAGTATCTAATTCCGATGCAATTTCTGTGTTTCGTCGTCAATATGAAGGTCCAAGGGATACAGTAAACCTGACGTGAAGCATCGGAATCTAAAACCGGGCTAACAGGAAAGGTTCAAAACTTAGACAGTAAGGAGAGCCAGTCTTCTTGTGCATGAGTCGGCTTTGTGGCTTTTGTATATAATTCCGATGTAATTTCTGTGTTTCATCGTCAATAAGAAGGTCAGAGGGATACAGTAAACCTGAAGTGAGAAGCATTGGAATATATAACTAGTGTCACAGGAATGGTTCAAAACATAGACAGTAAGAAGAGTTAGTTTTTTCATGTACTTAAGTCGGCATTGTGCCTTTTGTATTTAATTCCGATGCAATTTCTGTGTTTCATCGTCAATAAGAAGGTCAGAGGGATACAGGAAACCTGAAGTGAAGCATCGGAATGTATAACTAGTGTCACAGGAATGGTTCAAAGCATAGACAGTAAGAACTGTCAGATTTCTTGTACTTAAGACCGCATTGTGCCTTTTGTATTCAATTCCGATGCAATTTCTGCGTTTCGTCGTCAACAAGAAGGTCCACCGAATACAGTAAACCTGAGGTGAAGCATCGGAATCTATAACTAGTGTCACAGGAACGGTTCAAAACATAGACAGTAAGAAGAGTCTTTTTTCTTGTACTTAAATCGGCATTGTGCCTTTTGTATTCTATTGCGATGCAATTTCTGTGTTTCATCGTCAATAAGGAGGCCAGAGGGATACAGTAAACCTGAAGTGAAGAACAGGAATCTATAACTAGTGTCACAGGAATGGTTCAAAACATAGACAGTAAGAAGTGTCAGTTTTCTTGTACTTAAGTCGGCATTGTGCCTTTTGTATTCAAATCCGATGCAATTTCTGCTTTTCGTCGTCAATAAGAAGGTCCACGGGATACAGTAAACCTGAAGTGAAACATCGGAATCTAAAACCGGTCTCACAGGAAAGGTTCAAAACATAGACAGTAAGAAAAGCCAGTCTTCTTGTACTTGAGTCGGCATTGTGCCTTTTGTATTTAATTCCGATGCAATTTCTGTGTTTCATCGTCCATAAGAAAGTCAGAGGGATACAGTAAACCTGAAGGGAAGCATCGGAATCCATAACTAGTGTCACAGGAATGGTTCAGATCATAGACAGTAAGAAGAGTCAGTTTTCTTGTACTTCAGTCGGTATTGTGCTTTTTGTATTTATCTCCGATGCCATTTCTGTGTTTCGTCGTCAATAAGAAGGTCAGAGGGATACAGTAAACCTGAAGTGAAGCATCGGAATCTATAACTAGTGTCACAGGAATGGTTCAAAACATAGACAGTAAGAAGAGTCAGATTTCTTGTACTTATGTCGGCATTGTGCCTATTCTATTTAATTCCGATGCAATTTCTGTGTTTCGGCGTCAATAAGAAGGTCCAAGGGATACGGTAAACCTGAAGAAAAGCATCGGAATCTAAAACCGGTCTCAGAGGAAAGGTTCAAAACAAAGACAGAAAGAAGAGCCAGTCTTCTTGTACTTGAGTAGGCATTGTGCCTTTTGTATTTAATTCCGATGCAATTTCTATGTTTTATCGTCAATAAGAAGGTTAGAGGGATACAGTAAACCTGAAGTGAAGCATCGGAATCTGTAACTAGTGTCATAGGAACGGTTCAAAACATACACAGTAAGAAGAGTCAGTTTTCTTGTACTTCTGTCGGCATTGTGCCTATTCTATTTAATTCCGATGCAATTTCTGTGTTTCGTCGTCAATAAGAAGGTAGAAGGGATACAGTAAACCTGAAGTGAAGCATCGGAATCTAAAACCGGGCTAACAGGAAAGGTTCAAAACATAGACAGTAGGAAGAACCATTCTTCTAGTGCATGTGTCGGCTTTGTGCCTTTTGTATTTAATTCCGAAGCAACTTCTGTGTTTCATCGTCAATAAGAAAGTCAGAGGGATACAGTAAACCTGAAGGGAAGCATCGCAATCCATAACTAGTGTCAGAGGAATGGTTCAAATCATAGACAGTAAGAAGAGTCAGTTTTCTTGTTCTTCAGTCGGTATTGTGCCTTTTGTATTTAATTCCGATGCAATTTCTGTGTTTCGTCGTCAATAAGAAGGTCCATGGGATATAGTAAACCTGAAGTGAAGTATCGGAATCTAAAACCGGGCTCACAGGAAAGGTTCAAAACATAGACAGTAAGGAGAGCCAGTCTTCTTGTACTTCAGTCGGCATTTTGACTTTTGTATATATTTCCGATGCAATTTTTGTGTTTCATCGTCAATAAGAAGGTCAGAGGGATACAGTAAACCTGAAGTGACGCATCGGAATCTATAACTAGTGTCACAGGAATGGTTCAAATGATAGACAGTAAGAAGAGTCTGTTTTCTTGTACTTAAGTCGGCATTGTGCCTTTCGTATTTAATTCCGATGCAATTTCTGTGTTTCATCGTCAATAAGAAGGACAGAGGGATACAGTAAACCTAAAGTGAAGCATCGGAATCTATAACTAGTGTCACAGGAATGGTTCAAAACATAAACAGTGAGAAGAGTCAGTTTTCTTGTACTTAAGTCAGCATTGAGCGTTTTGTATTTAATTCCGATGCAATTTCTGTGTTTCATCGTCAATAAGTAGGTCAGAGGGATACAGTAAACCTGAAGTGAAGCATCGGAATGTATAACTAGTTGCACAGGAATGGTTCAAAACATAGACAGTAAGAACTGTCAGATTTCTTGTACTTAAGTCGGCATTGTGCCTTTTGTATTCATTTCCGATGCAATTTCTGCGTTTCGTCGTCAATAAGAAGGTCCACCGGAAACAGTAAACCTGAAGTGAAGCATCGGAATCCAAAACCGGTCTCTTAGGAAAGGTTCAAAACATAGACAGTAACAAGAGCCAGTCTTCTTGTACTTGAGTCAGCATTGTGCCTATGCTATTTAATTCCGATGCAATTTCTGTGTTTCATCGTCAATAAGAAGGTCAGAGGGATACAGTAAACCTGAAGTGAAGCATCGGAATCTATAACTAGTGTCACGGGAATGGTTCAAAACATAGACAGTAAGAAGTGTCCGTTTTCTTGTAATTAAGTCGGCATTGTGCCTTTTGAGTTTCATTGCGATACACTTTCTGTGTTTCATCGTCAATAAGAAGGTCAGAGGGATTCAGTAAACCTGAAGTCAAGCATCGGAATCTATAACTAGTGTCACAGGAATGGTTCAAATCATGGAGAGTAAGAAGAGTCAGTTTTCTTGTACTTAAGTCGGCATTGTGCCTTTTCTATTTAATTCCGATGCAATTTCTGTGTTTCATCGACAATAAGAAGGTCAAAGGGATACAGTAAACCTGAAGTGAAGCATCGGAATTTATAACTAGTGTCACAGGAATGGTTCAAATCATAGACAGTAAGAAGAGTCAGTTTTCTTGTACTTAAGTCGGCATTGTGCCTTTTGTATTTAATTCCGATGCAATTTCTGTGTTTCATCGTCAATACGAAGGTCAGAGGGATACAGTAAACCTGACGTGAAGCATGGGAATCTATAACTAGTGTCACAGGAATGGTTTAAAACATAAACAGTAAGAAGAGTCAGATTCCTTGTACTTATGTCGGCATTGAGCCTTTTGTATTTAATTCCGATGCAATTTCTGTGTTTCATCGTCAATAAGAAGGTCAGAGGGATACAGTAAACCTGAAGTGAAGCATCGGAATGTAGAACTAGTGTCACAGGAATGGTTCAAAGCATAGACAGTAAGAACTGTCAGATTTCTTGTACTTAAGTCCGCATTGTGCCTTTTGTATTCAATTCCGATGCAATTTCTGAGTTTCGTCGTCAATAAGAAGGTCCACCGAATACAGTAAACCTGAAGTGAAGCATCGGAATCTATAACTAGTGTCACAGGAACGGTTCAAACTATAGACAGTAAGAAAAGTCTGTTTTCTTGTACTTAAATCGGCATTGTGCCCTTTGTATTTAATTGCGATGCAATTTCTGTGTGTCATCGTCAGTAAGGAGGCCAGAGGGATACAGTAAACCTGAAGTGAAGCACCGGAATCTATAACTAGTGTCACAGGAATGGTTCAAAACATAGACAGTAAGAAGAGTCAGTTTTCTTGTACTTAAGTCGGCATTGTGCCTTTTCTATTTAATTCCGATGCAATTTCTGTGTTTCATCGTCAATAAGAATTTCAGATGGATACAGTAAACCAGAAGTGAAGCATCGGAATCTATAACTAGTGTCACAGGAATGGTTCAAAACATAGACAGTAAGAAGTGTCAGTTTTCTTGTACTTAAGTCGGCATTGTGCCTTTTGTATTCAAATCCGATGCAATTTCTGCTTTTCGTCGTCAATAAGAAGGTCCACGGGATACAGTAAACCTGAAGTGAAGCATCGGAATCTAAAACCGGTCTCACAGGAAAAGTTCAAAACATAGACAGTAAGAAAAGCCAGTCTTCTTGTACTTGAGTCGGCATTGTGCCTTTTGTATTTAATTCCGATGCAATTTCTGTGTTTCATCGTCAATAAGAAAGTCAGAGGGATACAGTAAACCTGAAGGGAAGCATCGGAATCCATAACTAGTGTCACAGGAATGGTTAAAATCATAGACAGTAAGAAGAGTCAGTTTTCTTGTAATTAAGTCGGTATTGTGCCTTTTGTATTTAATTCCGATGCAATTTCTGTGTATCGTCGTCAATAAGAAGGTCCATGGAATACAGTAAACCGAAAGTGAAGCAACGGAATCTAAAACCTGTTTCACAGGAAAGGTTCAACACATGGACAGTAAGAAGAGCCAGTCTTCTTGTACTTGAGTCGGCATTGTCCCTTTTGTATTTAATTCCGATGCCATTTCTGTGTTTCATCGCCCATAAGAAGGTCAAGGGATACAGTAAACCTGAAGTGAAGAATCGGAATCTATAACTAGTGTCACAGGATTGGTTCAAAACATAGACAGTAAGAAGAGTCCGTTTTCTTGTAATAAAGTCTGCATGTGCCTTTTGAGTTTAATTGCGATGCACTTTCTGTGTTTCATCGTCAATCAGAATGTCAGAGGGAGACAGTAAACCTTGAAGTCAAGCATCGGAATCTATATCTAGTGTCATAGGAATGGTTCAAAACATAGACAGTAAGAAGAGTCAGTTTTCTTGTACTTAAGTCGGCATTGTGCCTTTTCTATTTAATTCCGATGCAATTTCTGTGTTTCATCGTCAATAAGAATGTCAGAGTGATACAGTAAACCTGAAGTGAAGCATCGGAATCTATAACTAGTGTCACAGGAATGGTTCAAAACATAGGCAGTAAGAAGAGTCCGTTTTCTTGTAATAAAGTCGGCATTTTGCCTTTTGTGTTTCATTGCTATGCAATTTCTGTGTTTTATCATCAGTAAGAAGGACAGAGGGTTACAGTAAACCTGAAGTGAAGCATCTGAATCTATAACTAGTGTCACAGGAATGGTTCAAACATAGACAGTAAGAAGAGTCAGTTTTCTTGTACTTAAGTCGGCATTGTGCTTTTGTATTTAATTCCGATGCAATTTCTGTGTTTCATCGTCGATAAGAATGTCCAAGGGATATAGTAAACCTGAAGTGAAGCATCGGATTCTAAAACCGGGCTCACAGGAAATTTTCAAAACATAGACAGTAAGAAGAGTCAGTTTTCTTGTACTTAAGTCGGCATTGTGCCTTTTGTATTTAATTCCGATGCAATTTCTGTGTTTCATCGTCAATAAGAATGTCCAAGGGATATAGTAAACCTGAAGTGAAGCATCGGAATCTAAAACCGGGCTCACAGGAAATTTTCAAAACATAGACAGTAAGGAGAGCCTGTCTTCTTGTACTTCAGTCGGCATTTTGCCTTTTGTATATATTTCCGATGCAATTTCTGTGTTTCATCGTCAATAAGAATGTCCAAGGGATATAGTAAACCTGAAGTGAAGCATCGGAATCTAAAACCGGGCTCACAGGAAATTTTCAAAACATAGACAGTAAGGAGAGCCAGTCTTCTTGTACTTCAGTCGGCATTTTGCCTTTTGTATATATTTCCGATGCAATTTTTGTGTTTCATCGTCAATAAGAAGGTCAGAGGGATACAGTAAATTTGAAGTGAAGCATCGGAATCTATAACTAGTGTCACAGGAACGGTTCAAAACATAGACGGTAAGAAGAGTCTGTTTTCTTGTACTTAAATCAACATTGTGCCTTTTGTATTTAACTAGTGTCACCGGAATGGTTCAAAAGAAAGACACTAAGAAGAGTCAGTTTTCTTGTACTTAATTCGGCATTGTGGCTTTTGTATTTAATTCCGATGCAATTTCTGTGTTTCATCGTCAATAAGAAGGTCAGAGGGATACAGTAAACCTGAAGTGAAGCATCGGAATCTATAACTAGCGTCACAGGAATGGTTCAAAATATAGACAGTAAGAAGAGTTAGTTTTCTTGTACTTAAGTCGGCATTGTGCCTTTTGTATTTAATTCCGATGCAATTTCTGTGTTTCATCGTCAATAAGAAGGTCAGAGGGATACAGGAAACCTGAAGTGAAGCATCGGAATGTATAACTAGTGTCACAGGAATGGTTCAAAGCATAGACAGTAAGAACTGTCAGATTTCTTGTACTTAAGACCGCATTGTGCCTTTTGTATTCAATTCCGATGCAATTTCTGCGTTTCGTCGTCAACAAGAAGGTCCACCGAATACAGTAAACCTGAAGTGAAGCATCGGAATCTATAACTAGTGTCACAGGAACGGTTCAAAGCATAGACAGTAAGAAGAGTCTGTTTTCTTGTACTTAAATCGGCATTGTGCCTTTTGTATTCTATTGCGATGCAATTTCTGTGTTTCATCGTCAATAAGGAGGCCAGAGGGATACAGTAAACCTGAAGTGAAGAACAGGAATCTACAACTAGTGTCACAGGAATGGTTCAAAACATAGACAGTAAGAAGTGTCAGTTTTCTTGTACTTAAGTCGGCATTGTGCCTTTTGTATTCAAATCCGATGCAATTTCTGCTTTTCGTCGTCAATAAGAAGGTCCACGGGATACAGTAAACCTGAAGTGAAGCATCGGAATCTAAAACCGGTCTCACAGGAAAGGTTCAAAACATAGACAGTAAGAAAAGCCAGTCTTCTTGTACTTGAGTCGGCATTGTGCCTTTTGTATTTAATTCCGATGCAATTTCTGTGTTTCATCGTCAATAAGAAAGTCAGAGGGATACAGTAAACCTGAAGGGAAGCATCGGAATCCATAACTAGTGTCACAGAAATGGTTCAGATCATAGACAGTAAGAAGAGTCAGTTTTCTTGTACTTAAGTCGGTATTGTGCCTTTTGTATTTAATTCCGATGCAATTTCTGTGTTTCGTCGTCAATAAGAAGGTCCATGGAATACAGTAAACCGAAAGTGAAGCAACGGAATCTAAAACCTGTCTCACAGGAAAGGTTCAACACATGGACAGTAAGAAGAGCCAGTCTTCTTGTACTTGAGTCGGCATTGTACCTTTTGTATTTAATTCCGATGCAATTTCTGTGTTTCATCGCCCATAAGAAGGTCAAGGGATACAGTAAACCTGAAGTGAAGAATCGGAATCTATAACTAGTGTCACAGGATTGGTTCAAAACATAGACAGTAAGAAGAGTCCGTTTTCTTGTAATAAAGTCGGCATGTGCCTTTTGAGTTTAATTGCGATGCACTTTCTGTGTTTCATCGTCAATCAGAATGTCAGAGGGAGACAGTAAACCTTGAAGTCAAGCATCGGAATCTATATCTAGTGTCATAGGAATGGTTCAAAACATAGACAGTAAGAAGAGTCAGTTTTCTTGTACTTAAGTCGGCATTGTGCCTTTTCTATTTAATTCCGATGCAATTTCTGTGTTTCATCGTCAATAAGAATGTCAGAGGGATACAGTAAACCTGAAGTGAAGCATCGGAATCTATAACTAGTGTCACAGGAATGGTTCAAAACATAGGCAGTAAGAAGAGTCCGTTTTCTTGTAATAAAGTCGGCATTTTGCCTTTTGTGTTTCATTGCTATGCAATTTCTGTGTTTTATCATCAGTAAGAAGGACAGAGGGTTACAGTAAACCTGAAGTGAAGCATCTGAATCTATAACTAGTGTCACAGGAATGGTTCAAACATAGACAGTAAGAAGAGTCAGTTTTCTTGTACTTAAGTCGGCATTGTGCTTTTGTATTTAATTCCGATGCAATTTCTGTGTTTCATCGTCGATAAGAATGTCCAAGGGATATAGTAAACCTGAAGTGAAGCATCGGATTCTAAAACCGGGCTCACAGGAAATTTTCAAAACATAGACAGTAAGAAGAGTCAGTTTTCTTGTACTTAAGTCGGCATTGTGCTTTTGTATTTAATTCCGATGCAATTTCTGTGTTTCATCGTCAATAAGAATGTCCAAGGGATATAGTAAACCTGAAGTGAAGCATCGGAATCTAAAACCGGGCTCACAGGAAATTTTCAAAACATAGACAGTAAGGAGAGCCAGTCTTCTTGTACTTCAGTCGGCATTTTGCCTTTTGTATATATTTCCGATGCAATTTCTGTGTTTCATCGTCAATAAGAATGTCCAAGGGATATCGTAAACCTGAAGTGAAGCATCGGAATCTAAAACCGGGCTCACAGGAAATTTTCAAAACATAGACAGTAAGGAGAGCCAGTCTTCTTGTACTTCAGTCGGCATTTTGCCTTTTGTATATATTTCCGATGCAATTTTTGTGTTTCATCGTCAATAAGAAGGTCAGAGGGATACAGTAAATTTGAAGTGAAGCATCGGAATCTATAACTAGTGTCACAGGAACGGTTCAAAACATAGACAGTAAGAAGAGTCTGTTTTCTTGTACTTAAATCAACATTGTGCCTTTTGTATTTAACTAGTGTCACCGGAATGGTTCAAAAGAAAGACACTAAGGAGAGTCAGTTTTCTTGTACTTAATTCGGCATTGTGGCTTTTGTATTTAATTCCGATGCAATTTCTGTGTTTCATCGTCAATAAGAAGGTCAGAGGGATACAGTAAACCTGAAGTGAAGCATCGGAATCTATAACTAGCGTCACAGGAATGGTTCAAAACATAGACAGTAAGAAGAGTTAGTTTTCTTGTACTTAAGTCGGCATTGTGCCTTTTGTATTTAATTCCGATGCAATTTCTGTGTTTCATCGTCAATAAGAAGGTCAGAGGGATACAGGAAACCTGAAGTGAAGCATCGGAATGTATAACTAGTGTCACAGGAATGGTTCAAAGCATAGACAGTAAGAACTGTCAGATTTCTTGTACTTAAGACCGCATTGTGCCTTTTGTATTCAATTCCGATGCAATTTCTGCGTTTCGTCGTCAACAAGAAGGTCCACCGAATACAGTAAACCTGAAGTGAAGCATCGGAATCTATAACTAGTGTCACAGGAACGGTTCAAAGCATAGACAGTAAGAAGAGTCTGTTTTCTTGTACTTAAATCGGCATTGTGCCTTTTGTATTCTATTGCGATGCAATTTCTGTGTTTCATCGTCAATAAGGAGGCCAGAGGGATACAGTATACCTGAAGTGAAGAACAGGAATCTACAACTAGTGTCACAGGAATGGTTCAAAACATAGACAGTAAGAAGTGTCAGTTTTCTTGTACTTAAGTCGGCATTGTGCCTTTTGTATTCAAATCCGATGCAATTTCTGCTTTTCGTCGTCAATAAGAAGGTCCACGGGATACAGTAAACCTGAAGTGAAGCATCGGAATCTAAAACCGGTCTCACAGGAAAGGTTCATAACATAGACAGTAAGAAAAGCCAGTCTTCTTGTACTTGAGTCGGCATTGTGCCTTTTGTATTTAATTCCGATGCAATTTCTGTGTTTCATCGTCAATAAGAAAGTCAGAGGGATACAGTAAACCTGAAGGGAAGCATCGGAATCCATAACTAGTGTCACAGAAATGGTTCAGATCATAGACAGTAAGAAGAGTCAGTTTTCTTGTACTTCAGTCGGTATTGTGCCTTTTGTATTTAATTCCGATACAATTTCTGTGTTTCGTCGTCAATAAGAAGGTCAGAGGGATAGAGTAAACCTGAAGTGAAGCATCGGAATCTATAACTAGTGTCACAGGATTGGTTCAAAACATAGACAGTAAGAAGAGTCAGTTTTCTTGTACTTATGTCTGCATTGTGCCTATTCTATTTAATTCCGATGCAATTTCTGTGTTTCGGCGTCAATAAGAAGGTCCAAGAGATACGGTAAACCTGAAGAAAAGCATCGGAATCTAAAACCGGGCTAACAGGAAATGTTCAAAACATAGACAGTAAGAAGAGCCGTTCTTCTAGTGCATGAGTCGGCTTTGTGAGTTTTGAATTTAATTCCGAAGCAACTCCTGTGTTTCATCGTCAATAAGAAAGTCAGAGGGATACAGTAAACCTGAAGGGAAGCATCGCAATCCATAACTAGTGTCAGAGGAATGGTTCAAATCATAGACAGTAAGAAGAGTCAGTTTTCTTGTACTTCAGTCGGTATTGTGCCTTTTGTATTTAATTCCGATGCAATTTCTGTGTTTCGTCGTCAATAAGAAGGTCCATGGGATATAGTAAACCTGAAGTGAAGCATCGGAATCTAAGACCGGGCTCACAGGAAAGGTTCAAAACATAGACAGTAAGGAGAGCCAGTCTTCTTGTACTTCAGTCGGCATTTTCACTTTTGTATATATTTCCGATGCAATTTTTGTGTTTCATCGTCAATAAGAAGGTCAGAGGGATACAGTAAACCTGAAGTGACGCATCGGAATCTATAACTAGTGTCACAGGAATGGTTCAAATGATAGACAGTAAGAAGAGTCTGTTTTCTTGTACTTAAGTCGGCATTGTGCCTTTTGTATTTAATTCCGATGCAATTTCTGTGTCTCATCGTCAATAAAAACGTCAGAGGGATACAGTAAACCTGAAGTGAAGCATCGGAATTTATAACTAGTGGCACAGGAATGGTTCAAAACATAGACAGTAAGAAGAGTCAGTTTTCTTGTACTTAAGTCGGCATTGTGCCTTTCGTATTTAATTCCGATGCAATTTCTGTGTTTCATCGTCAATAAGAAGGACAGAGGGATACAGTAAACCTAAAGTGAAGCAACGGAATCTATAACTAGTGTCACAGGAATGGTTCAAAACATAAACAGTAAGAAGAGTCAGTTTTCTTGTACTTAAGTCAGCATTGAGCGTTTTGTATTTAATTCCGATGCAATTTCTGTGTTTCATCGTCAATAAGTAGGTCAGAGGGATACAGTAAACCTGAAGTGAAGCATCGGAATGTATAACTAGTTGCACAGGAATGGTTCAAAACATAGACAGTAAGAACTGTCAGATTTCTTGTACTTAAGTCGGCATTGTGCCTTTTGTATTCATTTCCGATGCAATTTCTGCGTTTCGTCGTCAATAAGAAGGTCCACCGGATACAGTAAACCTGAAGTGAAGCATCGGAATCCAAAACCGGTCTCACAGGAAAGGTTCAAAACATAGACAGTAACAAGAGCCAGTCTTCTTGTACTTGAGTCAGCATTGTGCCTTTTCTATTTAATTCCGATGCAATTTCTGTGTTTCATCGTCAATAAGAAGGTCAGAGGGATACAGTAAACCTCAAGTGAAGCATCGGAATCTATAACTAGTGTCACGGGAATGGTTCAAAACATAGACAGTAAGAAGTGTCCGTTTTCTTGTAATTAAGTCGGCATTGTGCCTTCTGAGTTTCATTGCGAGGCACTTTCTGTGTTTCATCGTCAATAAGAAGGTCAGAGGGATACAGTAAACCTGAAGTCAAGCATCGGAATCTATAACTAGTGTCACAGGAATGGTTCAAATCATGGAGAGTAAGAAGAGTCAGTTTTCTTGTACTTAAGTCGGCATTGTGCCTTTTCTATTTAAATCCGATGCAACTTCTGTGTTTCATCGTCAATAAGAAGGTCAGAGGGATACAGTAAACCTGAAGTGAAGCATCGGAATTTATAACTAGTGTCACAGGAATGGTTCAAATCATAGACAGTAAGAAGAGTCAGTTTTCTTGTACTTAAGTCGGCATTGTGCCTTTTGTATTTAATTCCGATGCAATTTCTGTGTTTCATCGTCAATACGAAGGTCAGAGGGATACAGTAAACCTGAAGTGAAGCATGGGAATCTATAACTAGTGTCACAGGAATGGTTCAAAACATAAACAGTAAGAAGAGTCAGATTCCTTGTACTTATGTCGGCATTGAGCCTTTTGTATTTAATTCCGATGCAATTTCTGTGTTTCATCGTCAATAAGAAGGTCAGAGGGATACAGTAAACCTGAAGTGAAGCATCGGAATGTAGAACTTGTGTCACAGGAATGGTTCAAAGCATAGACAGTAAAAACTGTCAGATTTCTTGTACTTAAGTCCGCATTGTGCCTTTTGTATTCAATTCCGATGCAATTTCTGCGTTTCGTCGTCAATAAGAAGGTCCACCGAATACAGTAAACCTGAAGTGAAGCAAGGGAATCTATAACTAGTGTCACAGGAACGGTTCAAAACATAGACAGTAAGAAGAGTCTGTTTTCTTGTACGTAAATCGGCATTGTGCCCTTTGTATTTAATTGCGATGCAATTTCTGTGTGTCATCGTCAATAAGGAGGCCAGAGGGATACAGTAAACCTGAAGTGAAGCACCGGAATCTATAACTAGTGTCACAGGAATGGTTCAAAACATAGACAGTAAGAAGAGTCAGTTTTCTTGTACTTAAGTCGGCATTGTGCCTTTTCTATTTAATTCCGATGGAATTTCTGTGTTTCATCGTCAATAAGAATTTCAGATGGATACAGTAAACCAGAAGTGAAGCATCGGAATCTATAACAACTGTCACAGGAATGGTTCAAAACATAGACAGTAAGAAGTGTCAGTTTTCTTGTACTTAAGACGGCATTGTGCCTTTTGTATTCAAATCCGATGCAATTTCTGCTTTTCGTCGTCAATAAGAAGGTCCACGGGATACAGTAAACCTGAAGTGAAGCATCGGAATCTAAAACCGGTCTCACAGGAAACGTTCAAAACATAGACAGTAAGAAAAGCCAGTCTTCTTGTACTTGAGTCGGCATTGTGCCTTTTGTATTTAATTCCGATGCAATTTCTGTGTTTCATCGTCAATAAGAAAGTCAGAGGGATACAGTAAACCTGAAGGGAAGCATCGGAATCCATAACTAGTGTCACAAGAATGGTTAAAATCATAGACAGTAAGAAGAGCCAGTTTTCTTGTACTTAAGTCGGTATTGTGCCTTTTGTATTTAATTCCGATGCAATTTCTGTGTTTCGTCGTCAATAAGAAGGTCCATGGAATACAGTAAACCGAAAGTGAAGCAACGGAATCTAAAATATGTCTCACAGGAATACAAAGGGCACAATGCCGACTTAAGTACAATAAATCTGACAGTTCTTACTGTCTATTTTTGAACCATTCTTGTGCAACTAGTTATACATTCCGATGCTTCACTTCAGGTTTACTGTATCCCTCTGACCTACTTATTGACGATGAAACACAGAAATTGCATCGGAATTAAATACAAAACGCGCAATGCTGAATTAAGTACAAGAAAACTGACTCTTCTTACTGTTTATGTTTTGAACCATTCCTGTGACTAGTTATAGATTCCGATGCTTCACTTCAGGTTTACTGTATCCCTCTGACCTTCGTATTGACGATGAAGCACAGAAATTGCATCGGAATTAAATACAAAAGGCACAATGCCGACTTAAGTACAGGAAAACTGACTCTTCTTACTGTCTATGTTTTGAACCATTCCTGTGACACTACTTATGGATTCCGTCAATGAGAAGGTCAGAGGGATACAGTAAACCTGAAGTGAAGCATCGGAATCTATAACTAATGTCACAAGAATGATTCAAATCATCGACTGTAAGAAGAGTCAGTTTTCCTGTACTTAAGTTGGCATTGTGCCTTTTGTATTTAATTCCGATGCAATTTATGTGTTTCGTCGTCAATAAGACGGTCCAAGGGATACAGTAAACCTGAAGTGAAGCTTCGGAATCTATAACTAGTGTCACAAGAATAATTGAAAACATAGACAGTAAGAAGAGTCAGTTTTCCTGTACTTAAGACGGCATTGTGCTTTTTGTATTCAATTCCGATGCAGTTTCTGTGTTTCATCGTCAATAAGAAGATCAGAGGGAACAGTAAACCTGAAGTGACGCATCGGAATCTATAACTAGGGTCACAGGAATGGTTTAAATCATAGACAGTAAGAAGAGCCAGTCTTCTTGTACTTGAGTCAGCATTGTGCCTTTTGTATTTAATTCCGATGCAATTTCCGTGTTTCATCGTCAATATAAGGTCAGAGGGATACAGTAAACCTGAAGTGTATCATCGGAATCTATAACTAGTCGCACAGGAATGGTTCAAATCATAGACAGTAAGAAGAGCCAGTTATCTTGTACTTAAGTCGGCATTGTGCCTCTTGTATATAATTCCGATGCAATTTCTGTGTTTCATCGTCAATAAGAAGGTCAGACTGATACAGTAAACATGAAGTGAAGCATCGGAATCTATAACTAGTGTCACAGGAATGGTTCAAAACATAGACAGTAAGAAGAGTAAGTTTTCTTGTACTTAAATCGTCATTGTGCCTTTTGTATTTAATTCCGATGCAGTTTCTGAGTTTCATCACAATAAGGTGGTCGGAGGGATACAGTAAACCTGAAGTGAAGCATCGGATTCTAACACCGGTCTCACAGGAAATGTTCATACCATAGACGGTAAGAAGTGTCAGTCTTCTTGTATTTGAGTCGGCATTGTGCCTTTTGTATTTGATTCCGATGCAATTTCTGTGTTTGATTGTCAATAAGAGGGTCAGAGGGATACAGTCAGCTTGCAGCGAAGCATCTGAATCTATAACTAGTGTCACAGGAATGGTTCAAAACATAGACTGTTAGAAGAGCCAGTCTTCTTGTACTTGAGTCGGCATTGAGCCTTTTGTATTTAATTCAGATGCAATTTCTGTGTTTCATCGTCAATAAGAAGGTAGGACGGATACAGTAAGCTTGAAGAGAAGCATCGGAATATATAACTAGTGTCACAGGAATGGTTCAAAACATAGACAGTAAGAAGAGTCAGTTTTCTCGTACTTAAGTGGGCATTGTGTCTTTTATATTTATTTCCGATGAAATTTCTGTGCTTCATCGCAATAAGTAGGTCTGAGGGATACAGATAACCAGAAGTGAAGCATCGGAATCTATAACTAGTGTCACAGGGATGGGTCATAGCATAGACAGTAAGAAGAGTCTGTTTTCTTGAACTTAAGACGGCATTGTGGCTTTTGTATTTAATTCCGATACAATATCTGTGTTTCATCGTCAATAAGAAGGTCAGAGGGATACAGTAAACCTGAAGTAAAGCATCGGAATCTATAACTAGTGTCACAGGAATGGTTCAAAACATAGACAGTAAGAAGAGTCAGTTATCTTGTACTTAAGTAGGCATTGTGCCTTTTGTATTTAATTCCGATGCAATTTCTAAGTTTCATCTTTAATAAGAAGGTCAGAGGGATACAGTAAACCTGAAGTGAAGCATCGGAAACTATAACTAGTGTCACAGGAGTGGTTCAAATCATTGAGAGTAAGAAGAGTCAGTTTTCTTGTACTTAAGTCGGCATTGTGACTTTTGTATTTAATTCCGATGCAATTTCTGTGTTTCATAGTCAATCAGAAAGTCAGAGGGATACAGTAAACCAGAAGTGAAGCATCGGAATCTATAGCTAATGTCACAGGAATGGTTCAAATCATAGACAGTAAGAAGAGTCAGTTTTCTTGTACTTAAGTCGGTATTGTGACTTTTGTATTTAATTCCGATGCAATTTCTGTGCTTCGTCGTCAATAAGATGGGCCATGGGATACAGTAAACCGGAAGTGAAGCAACGGAATCTAAAACCTGTCTCACAGAAAAGGTTCAAAACATAGACAGTATGAAGATCCAGTCTTCTTGTACTTGAGTCGGCATTGTGCCTTTTGTATTTAATTCCGATGGAATTTCTGTGTTTCATCGTCCATAAGAAGGTCAGAGGGATACAGTAAACCTGAAGTGATGCGTCGGAATCTATAACTAGTGTCACAGGAATGGTTCAAAGCAAAGACAGTAAGAAGAGTCCGTCTTCTTGTAATTATGTCGGCATTGTGCTTTTTGAGTTTAATTCCGATGCACTTTCTGTGTTTCATTGTCAATAACAAGGTCAGAGAGATACAGTAAACCTGAAGTGAAGCATCGGAATTTATAACTAGTGTCACAGGAATGGTTCAAAACATAGGCAGTAAGAAGAGTCCGTTTTCTTGTACTTAAGTCGGAATTGTGCCTTTTGTATTTAATCCCAATGCAATTTCTATGTTTCATCGTCTATAAGAAGGTCAGAGGGATACAGTAAACCTGAAGTGAAGCATCGGAATTTAAAACCAGTCTCACAGGAAAGGTTCAAAACATAGACAGTAAGAAGAGTCAGTCTTCTTGTACTTGTTTCGGCATTGTGCCTTTTGTATTTCATTGCGATGCAATTTCTGGGATTTATCATCAATAAGAAGGTCAGAGGGATACAGTAAACCTGAAGTGAAGCATCTGAATCTATAACTAGTCTCACAGGAATGGTTCAAACATAGACAGTAAGAAGAGTCAGTTTTCCTGTACTTAAGACGGCATTGTGCTTTTTGTATTCAATTCCGATGCAATTTCTGTGTTTCATGGTCAATAAGAAGATCAGAGGGAACAGTAAACCTGAAGTGAAGCATCGGAATCTATAACTAGTGTCACAGGAATGGTTCAAAACATAGACAGTAAGAAGAGTCAGTTTTCTCGTACTTATGTCGGCATTGTGCCTTTTGTATTTAATTCCGATCCAATTTCTGTGTTTCGTCGTCAATAAAAAGGTCCAAGGGATACAGAAAACCTGAAGTGAAGCATCGGAATCTAAAACCGGTCTTGCAGGAATGGTTCATAACATAGACAGTAAGAAGAGCCAGTATTCTTGTATTTGAGTCGTCATTGTGCCTTTTGTATTTAATTCGGATGCAATTTCCATGTTTCATCGTCAATATGAAGGTCAGCGGGACTCAGTAAACCTGAAATAAAGAATCGGAATCTATAACAAGTGTTACAGGATTGGTTCAAAGCATAGATAGTAATAAGAGTCAGTTTTCTTGTACTTAGGTGGGCATTGTGTCTTTTGTATTTAATTCCGATGAAATTTCTGTGTTTCATCGTCAATAAGAAGGTCAGACTGATACAGTAAACATGAAGTGAAGCATCGGAATCTATAACTAGTGTCACAGGAATGGTTCAAAACATAGACAGTAAGAAGAGTCAGTTTTCTTGTACTTAAATCGTCATTGTGCCTTTTGTATTTAATTCCGATGCAGTTTCTGAGTTTCATCGTCAATAAGGTGGTCGGAGGGATACAGTAAACCTGAAGTGAAGCATCGGAATCTAACACTGGTCTCACAGGAAAGGTTCATACCATAGACGGTAAGAAGTTTCAGTCTTCTTGTATTTGAGTCGGCATTGTGCCTTTTGTATTTAATTCCGATGCAATTTCTGTGTTTCATTGTCAATAAGAGGGTCAGAGGGATACAGTCAGCTTGGAGCGAAGCATCTGAATCTATAACTAGTGTCACAGGAATGGTTCAAAACATAGACTGTTAGAAGAGCCAGTCTTCTTGTACTTGAGTCGGCATTGAGCCCTTTGTATTTAATTCAGATGCAATTTCTGTGTTTCATCGTCAATAAGAAGGTCAGAGGGATACAGTAAGCTTGAAGTGAAGCATCGGAATATATAACTAGTGTCACAGGAATGGTTCAAAACATAGACAGTAAGAAGAGTCAGTTTTCTCGTACTTAAGTGGGCATTGTGTCTTTTATATTTATTTCCGATGAAATTTCTGTGCTTCATCGACAATAAGAAGGTCTGAGGGATACAGATAACCAGAAGTGAAGCATCGGAATCTATAACTAGTGTCACAGGGATGGGTCAAAGCATAGACAGTAAGAAGAGTCTGTTTTCTTGAACTTAAGACGGCATTGTGGCTTTTGTATTTAATTCCGAAACAATATCTGTGTTTCATCGTCAATACGAAGGTCAGAGGGATACAGTAAACCTGAAGTAAAGCATCGGAATCTATAACTAGTGTCACAGGAATGGTTCAAAACATAGACAGTAAGAAGAGTCAGTTATCTTGTACTTAAGTAGGCATTGTGCCTTTTGTATTTAATTCCGATGCAATTTCTGTGTTTCATCGTCAACAAGAGGGTCAGAGGGATACAGTAAACCTGAAGTGAAGCATCGGAAACTATAACTAGTGTCACAGGAGTGGTTCAAATCATTGAGAGTAAGAAGAGTCAGTTTTCTTGTACTGAAGTCGGCAATGTGACTTTTGTATTTAATTCCGATACAATATCTGTGTTTCATCGTCAATAAGAAGGTCAGAGGGATACAGTAAACCTGAAGTAAAGCATCGGAATCTATAACTAATGTCACAGGAATGGTACAAAACATAGACAGTAAGAAGAGTCTGTTTTCTTGTACTTAAGTCGGCATTGTGCCTTATGTACTTAATTCTGATTCAATTTCTGTGTTTCATCGTCAATAAGAAAGTCAGAGGGATACAATAAACCTGAAGTTAAGCATCGGAATTTATTGCTAGTGTCACAGGAATGGTTCAAAACATAGACAGTTAGAAGAGTCAGTTTTCTTGTACTTAAGTCGGCATTGTGCCTTTTGTATTTAATTCCGATGCAATTTCTGTGTTTCATCCTCAATAAGAAGGTCAGAGAGATACAGTAAACCTGAAGTGAAGCATCGGAATCTGTAACTAGAGTCACAGGAATATTTCAAAACATATTCAGTAAGAAGAGTCAGTTTTCTTGTACTTTAGTTGGCATACTGCCTTTTCTGTTTAATTCCGATGCAATTTCAGTGTTTCATTGTCAATAAGAGGATCGGAGGGATACAGTCAGCTTGAAGTGAAGCATCTGAATCTATAACTAGTGTCACAGGAATGGTACAAAACAAAGACAGTAATAAAAGTAAGTTTTCTTGTACTTAAGTCGGCATTGTGCCTTTAGTATTTAATTCCGATCCACTTTCTGTGTTTCATAGTCAATAAGAAGGTCAGAGGGATACAGTAAACCTGAAGTGAAGCATCGCAATCTATAACTAGTGTCACAAGAATGATTCAAACCAGACAGTAAGAAGAGTTAATTTTCCTGTACTTAAGATGGCTTTGTGCCTTTTGTATTTAATTCCGATGCAATTTCTGTGTTTCATCGTCAGTAAGAAGGTCAGAGGGATACAGTAAACCTCAAGTAAAGCATCGGAATCTATAACTAGTGACATAGGAATGGTTCAAATCATAGACAGTGGGAAGAGTCAGTTTTCTTGCACTTAAGTCGGCATTGTGCCTTTTGTATTTAATTCCGATGCAATTTCTGTGTTTCATCGTCAATATGAAGGTCAGCGGGACTCAGTAAACCTGAAATAAAGAATCGGAATCTATAACAAGTGTCACAGGAATGGTTCAAAGCATAGACAGTAATAAGAATCAGTTTTCTTGTACTTAGGTGGGCATTGTGTCTTTTGTATTTAATTCCAATGAAATTTCTGTGTTTCATCGTCAAAAAGAAGGTCAGAGGGATACAGAAAACCAGAAGTGAAGCACCGGAATTTATAACTAGTGTCACAGGAATGGTTCAAATCATAGACAGTAAGAAGAGCCAGTTATCTTGTACTCAAGTAGGCATTGTGCCTTTTGTATTTAATTCCGATGCAATTTCTGTGTTTCATCGTCAATAAGGAGGTCAGAGGGATACAGTAAACCTGAAGTAAAGCATCGGAATCCATAACTAGTGTCACAGGAATGGTTAAAAACTTAGACAGTAAGAAGAGTCAGTTTTCTTGTACTTAAGTCGGCGTTGTGCCTCTTGTATATAATTCCGAAGCAATTTCTGTGTTTCATCGTCAATAAGAAGGTCATACTGATACAGTAAACATGAAGTGAAGCATCGGAATCTATAACTAGTGCCACAGGAATGGATCAAAACATAGACAGTAAGAAGAGTCAGTTTTCTTGTACTTAAGTCGTCATTGTGCCTTTTGTATTTAATTCCGATGCAATTTCTGAGTTTCATCGTCAATAAGGTGGTCGGAGGGGTACAGTAAACCTGAAGTGAAGCATCGGAATCTAAAACCGGTCTCACAGGAAAGGTTCATACCATAGACAGTAAGAAGAGTCACTCTTCTTGTATTTGAGTCGGCATTGTGCCTTTTGTATTTAATTCCGATGCAATTTCTGTGTTTCATTGTCAATAAGACTTCAGAGGGATACAGTCAGCTTGGAGTGAGGCATCTGAATCTATAACTAGTGTCACAGGAATGGTTCAAAACATAGACAGTTAGAAGAGCCAGTCTTCGTGTACTTGAGTCGGCATTGAGCCTTTTGTATTTAATTCCGATGCAAATTCTGTGTTTCATCGTCAATACGAAGGTCACAGTGATACAGTAAACCTGAAGTGAAGCATCGGAATCTATAACTAGTGTCACAGGAATGGTTCAAAACATAGACAGTAAGAAGAGACCGTTTTCTTGTACTTAAGTCGGCATTGTGCCTTTTCTTTTTAATTCCGATGCAATTTCTGTGTTTCATCGTCATAAGAAGGTCAGAGGGATACAGTAAACCTGAAGTGAAGCATCGGAATCTATAACTAGTGTCACAGGAATGGTTCAAAACATAGACACTATGAAGTGACAGTTTTCTTGAACTTAAGTCGGCGTTGTGCCTTTTGTATTCAATTCCGATGCAATTTCTGCTTTTCGTCGTCAATAAGAAGGTCCACGGGATACAGTGAACCTGAAGTGAAGCATCGGAATCTAAAACCGGTCTCACAGGAAAGGTTCAAAACATAGACAGTATGAAGAGCCAGTCTTCTTGTACATGAGTCGGCATTGTGCCTTTTGTATTTAATTCCGATGCAATTTCTGTGTTTCATCGTCAATCAGAAAGTCAGAGGGATACAGTAAACCAGAAGTGAAGCATCGGAATCTATAGCTAATGTCACAGGAATGGTTCAAATCATAGACAGTAAGAAGAGTCAGTTTTCTTGTACTTAAGTCGGTATTGTGACTTTTGTATTTAATTCCGATGCAATTTCTGTGCTTCGTCGTCAATAAGATGGGCCATGGGATACAGTAAACCGGAAGTGAAGCAACGGAATCTATAACTAGTGTCACAGGAATGGTTCAAAACATAGACAGTAAGAAGAGTCCGTTTTCTTGTAATTAAGTCGGCATTGTGCTTTTTGAGTTTAATTCCGATGCACTTTCTGTGTTTCATCGTCAATAAGAAGGTCAGAGGGATACAGTAAACCTGAAGTGAAGCATCGGAATCTATAACTAGTGTCACAGGAATGGTTCAAAACATAGGCAGTAAGAAGAGTCAGTTTTCTTGTACTTAGGTGGGCATTGTGTCTTTTGTATTTAATTCCAATGCAATTTCTGTGTTTCATCGTCAATATGAAGGTCAGCGGGACTCAGTAAACCTGAAATAAAGAATCGGAATCTATAACAAGTGTCACAGGAATGGTTCAAAGCATAGACAGTAATAAGAGTCAGTTTTCTTGTACTTAGGTGGGCATTGTGTCTTTTGTATTTAATTCCAATGAAATTTCTGTCTTTCATCGTCAATAAGAAGGTCAGAGGGATACAGAAAACCAGAAGTGAAGCATCTGAATTTATAACTAGTGTCACAGGAATGGTTCAAATCATAGACAGTAAGAAGAGCCAGTTATCTTGTACTCAAGTAGGCATTGTGCCTTTTGTATTTAATTCCGATACAATTTCTGTGTTTCATCGTCAATAAGAAGGTCAGAGGGATACAGTAAACCTGAAGTAAAGCATCGGAATCTATAACTAGTGTCACAGGAATGGTTCAAAACATAGGCAGTAAGAAGAGTCCGTTTTGTTGTACTTAAGTCGGCATTGTGACTTTTGTATTTAATTCCGATGCAATCCCTGTCTTTGATCGAAATAAGAGGGTTTCAGAGGGATACAGTAAACCCGAAGTGACGCATCGGAATCTATAACTGGTGTCACAGGAATGGTTCAAAACATAGACAGTAAGAAGAGTCTGTTTTCCTTGTACTTAAGTCGGCATTGTGCCTTATGTATTTAATTCTGATTCAATTTCTGTGTTTCATCGTCAATAAGAAAGTCAGAGGGATACAGTAAACCTGAAGTTAAGCATCGGAATTTATTGCTAGTGTCACAGGAATGGTTCAAAACATAGACAGTAAGAAGAGTCAGTTTTCTTGTACTTAAGTCGGCATTGTGCCTTTTGTATTTGATTCCGATGCAATTTCTGTGTTTCATCGTCAATAAGAAGGTCAGAGAGATACAGTAAACCTGAAGTGAAGCATCGGAATCTGTAACTAGAGTCACAGGAATGGTTCAAAACATATTCAGTAAGAAGAGTCAGTTTTCTTGTACTTTAGTTAGCATACTGCCTTTTCTATTTAATTCCGATGGAATTTCAGTGTTTCATTGTCAAGAAGAGGGTCGGAGGGATACAGTCAGCTTGAAGTGAAGCATCTGAATCTATAACTAGTGTCACAGGAATGGTACAAAACAAAGACAGTAATAAAAGTAAGTTTTCTTGTGCTTAAGTCGGCATTGTGCCTTTAGTATTTAATTCCGATCCAATTTCTGTGTTTCATAGTCAATAAGAAGGTCAGAGGGATATAGTAAACCTGAAGTGAAGCATCGGATTCTATAACTAGAGTCACAAGAATGATTCAAAACAGACAGTAAGAAGAGTTAGTTTTCCTGTACTTAAGATGGCTTTGTGCCTTTTGTATTTAATTCCGATGCAATTTCTGTGTTTCATCGTCAGTAAGAAGGTCAGAGGGATACAGTAAACCTCAAGTAAAGCATCGGAATCTATAACTAGTGACATAGGAATGGTTCAAATCATAGACAGTGGAAGAGTCCAGTTTTCTTGCACTTAAGTCGGCATTGTGCCTTTTGTATTTAATTCCGATGCAATTTCTGTGTTTCATCGTCAATATGAAGGTCAGCGGGACTCAGTAAACCTGAAATAAAGAATCGGAATCTATAACAAGTGTCACAGGAATGGTTAAAAACTTAGACAGTAAGAAGAGTCAGTTTTCTTGTACTTAAGTCGGCGTTGTGCCTCTTGTATATAATTCCGATGCAATTTCTGTGTTTCATCGTCAATAAGAAGGTCAGACTGATACAGTAAACATGAAGTGAAGCATCGGAATCTATAACTAGTGCCACAGGAATGGATCAAAACATAGACAGTAAGAAGAGTCAGTTTTCTTGTACTTAAGTCGTCATTGTGCCTTTTGTATTTAATTCCGATGCAATTTCTGAGTTTCATCGTCAATAAGGTGGTCGGAGGGATACAGTAAACCTGAAGTGAAGCATCGGAATCTAAAACCGGTCTCACAGGAAAGGTTCATACCATAGACAGTAAGTAGAGTCACTCTTCTTGTATTTGAGTCGGCATTGTGCCTTTTGTATTTAATTCCGATGCAATTTCTGTGTTTCATTGTCAATAAGACGATCAGAGGGATACAGTCAGCTTGGAGTGAAGCATCTGAATCTATAACTAGTGTCACAGGAATGGTTCAAAACATAGACAGTTAGAAGAGCCAGTCTTCTTGTACTTGAGTCGGCATTGAGCCTTTTGAATTTAATTCCGATGCAAATTCTGTGTTTCATCGTCAATAAGAAGGTCACAGTGATACAGTAAACCTGAAGTGAAGCATCGGAATCTAAAACCGGTCTCACAGGAAAGGTTCAAAACATAGACAGTATGAAGAGCCAGTCTTCTTGTACATGAGTCGGCATTGTGCCTTTTGTATTTAATTCCGATGCAATTTCTGTGTTTCATCGTCAATCAGAAAGTCAGAGGGATACAGTAAACCAGAAGTGAAGCATCGGAATCTATAGCTAATGTCACAGGAATGGTTCAAATCATAGACAGTAAGAAGAGTCAGTTTTCTTGTACTTAAGTCGGTATTGTGACTTTTGTATTTCATTCCGATGCAATTTCTGTGCTTCGTCGTCAATAAGATGGGCCATGGGATACAGTAAACCGGAAGTGAAGCAACGGAATCTATAACTAGTGTCACAGGAATGGTTCAAAACATAGACAGTAAGAAGAGTCCGTTTTCTTGTAATTAAGTCGGCATTGTGCTTTTTGAGTTTAATTCCGATGCACTTTCTGTGTTTCATCGTCAATAAGAAGGTCAGAGGGATACAGTAAACCTGAAGTGAAGCATCGGAATCTGTAACTAGTGTCACAGGAATGGTTCAAAACATAGGCAGTAAGAAGAGTCCGTTTTCTTGTACTTAGGTCGGAATTGTGCCTTTTGAATTTAATCCCAATGCAATTTCTATGTTTCATCGTCAATAAGAAGGTCAGAGGGATACAGTAAACCTGAAGTGAAGCATCGGAATTTAAAACCAGTCTCACAGGAAAGGTTCAAAACATAGACAGTAAGAAGAGTCAGTCTTCTTGTACTTGAGTCGGCATTGTGCCTTTTGTATTTCATTGCGATGCAATTTCTGTGATTTATCATCAATAAGAAGGTCAGAGAGATACAGTAAACCTGAAGTGAAGCATCTGAATCTATAACTAGTCTCACAGGAATGGTTCAAACATAGACAGTATAAAGAGTCAGTTTTCTTGTACTTAAGTCGGCATTGAGCCTTTTGTATTTAATTCCGATGCAATTTCTGCGTTTCATCGTCAATACGAATGTCCAAGGGATACAGTAAACCTGAAGTGAAGCATCGGAATCTAAAACCGGGCTCACAGGAAAGGTTCAAAACATAGACAGTAAGGAGAGCCAGTCTTCTTGTACTTCAGTCGGCATTGTGCCATTTGTATATATTTCCGATGCAATTTTTGTGTTTCATCGTCAATAAGAAGATCAAAGGGATACATTAAACCTGAAGTGAGCATCGGAATCTATAACTAGTGTCACAGGAATGGTTCAAATTATAGACAGTAAGAAGAGTCAGTTTTCTTGTACTTAAGTCGGCATTGTGCCTTTTGTATTTATTTCCGATGCAATTTCTGTGTTTCATCGTCAATAGGAAGGTCAGAGGGATACAGTAAACCTGAAGTGAAGCATCGGAATCTATAACTAGTGACACAGGAAGGGTTCAAAACATAGACAGTAAGAAGAGTCAGTTTTCTTGTACTTAAGTCGGCATTGTTCCTTTCGTATTTAATTCCGATGTTATTTCTGTGTTTCATCGTCAATAAGAAGGTCTGAGGGATACAGTAAACCTGAAGTGAAGCATCGGAATCTATAACTAGTGACACAGGAATGGTTCAAAACATAAACAGTAAGAAGAGTCAGTTTTCTTGTACTTAAGTCGACATTGAGCCTTTTTGTATTTAATTCCGATGCAATTTCAGTGTTTCATCGTCAATAAGAAGGTCAGAGGGATACAGTAAACCTGAAGTGAAGCATCGGAATGTATAACTAGTGTCACAGGAATGGTTGAAAACATAGACAGAAAGAAGAGTCACTTTTCTTGTTCTTAAGTCGGCATTGAGCCTTTTCTATTTAATTCCGATGCAATTTCTGTGTTTCATCGTCAATAAGAAGGTCACAGTGATACGGTATACATGAAGTGAAGCTTCGGAATCTATAACTAGTGTCACAGGAATGGTTCAAAGCAAAGACAGTAAGAAAAGTAACTTTTCTTGTACTTAAGTCGGCATTGTGCCTTTTGTATTAAATTCCGATGCAATTTCTGTGTTTCATCGTCAATGAGAAGGTCAGAGGGATACAGTAAACCTGAAGTGAAGCATCGGAATCTATAACTAGTGTCACAAGAATGATTCAAATCATCGACTGTAAGAAGAGTCAGTTTTCCTGTACTTAAGTTGGCATTGTGCCTTTTGTATTTAATTCCGATGCAATTTATGTGTTTCGTCGTCAATAAGACGGTCCAAGGGATACAGTAAACCTGAAGTGAAGCTTCGGAATCTATAACTAGTGTCACAAGAATAATTGAAAACATAGACAGTTAGAAGAGTCAGTTTTCCAGTACTTAAGACGGCATTGTGCTTTTTGTATTCAATTCCGATGCAATTTCTTTGTTTCATCGTCAATAAGAAGATCAGAGGGAACAGTAAACCTGAAGTGAAGCATCGGAATCTATAACTAGTGTCACAGGAAAGGTTCAAACCGTAGACAGTAAGAAGAGTCAGTTTTCTTGTACTTCAGTCGGCATTGTGCCTTTTGTATTTAATTCCGATGCAATTTTTTGTGTTTCATCGTCAATAAGAAGATCAGAGGGATACAGTAAACCTGAATTGAAGCATCGGAATCTATAACTAGGGTCACAGGAATGGTTTAAAGCATAGACAGTACGAAGAGCCAGTCTTCTTGTACTTGAGTCAGCATTGTGCGTTTTGTATTTAATTCCGATGCAATTTCTGTGTTTCATGGTCAATAAGGAGGTCAGAGGGAAACAGCAGACCTGAAGTGAAGCATCGGAATCTATAACTAGTGTCACAGGAATGGTTCAAAACATAGACAGTAAGAAGAGTCAGTTTTCTCGTACTTATTTCGGCATTGTGCCTTTTGTATTTAATTCCGATCCAATTTCTGTGTTTCGTCGTCAATAAAAATGTCCAAGGGATACAGTAAAACTGAAGTGAAGCATCGGAATCTGTAACTAGAGTCACAGGAATGGTTCAAAACATATTCAGTAAGAAGAGTCAGTTTTCTTGTACTTTAGTTGGCATACTGCCTTTTCTATTTAATTCCGATGCAATTTCAGTGTTTCATTGTCAATAAGAGGGTCAGAGGGATACAGTCAGCTTGAAGTGAAGCATCTGAATCTATAACTAGTGCCACAGGAATGGTACAAAACAAAGACAGTAATAAAAGTAAGTTTTCTTGTACTTAAGTCGGCATTGTGCCGTTAGTATTTAATTCCGATGCAATTTCGGTGTTTCATAGTCAATAAGAAGGTCAGAGGAATACAGTAAACCTGAAGTGAAGCATCGGAATCTATAACTAGTGTCACAAGAATGATTCAAAACAGACAGTAAGAAGAGTTAGTTTTCCAGTACTTAAGATGGCTTTGTGCCTTTTGTATTTAATTCCGATGCAATTTCTGTGTTTCATCGTCACTAAGAAGGTCAGAGGGATACAGTAAACCTCAAGTAAAGCATCGGAATCTATAACTAGTGACACGAATGGTTCAAATCATAGACAGTAGGAAGAGTCAGTTTTCTTGTACTTAGGTGGGCATTGTGTCTTTGTATTTAATTCCAATGAAATTTCTGTGTTTCATCGTCAATAAGAAGGTCAGAGGGATACAGTAAACCTGAAGTGTAGCACCTGAATCTATAACTAGTCGCACAGGAATGGTTCAAAGCATAGACAGTAATAAGAGTCTGTTTTCTTGTACTTAGGTGGGCATTGTGTCTTTTGTATTTAATTCCAATGAAATCTCTGTGTTTCATCGTCAATAAGAAGGTCAGAGGGATACAGTAGGCTTGAAGTGAAGCATCGGAATATATAACTAGTGTCACAGGAATGGTTCAAAAGCATAGACAGTAAGAAGAGTCAGTTTTCTTGTACTTAAGTGGGCATTGTGTCTTTTATATTTATTTCCGATGAAATTTCTGTGCTTCATCGACAATAAGAAGGTCTGAGGGATACAGATAACCTGAAGTGAAGCATCGGAATCTATAACTAGTGTCACAGGAATGGTTCAAAGCATAGACAGTAAGAAGAGTCTGTTTTCTTGTACTTAAGACGGCATTGTGGCTTTTGTAGTTAATTCCGGTACAATATCTGTGTTTCATCGTCAATAAGAAGGTCAGAGGGATACAGTAAACCTGAAGTAAAGCATCGGAATCTATAACTAGTGTCACAGGAATGGTTCAAAACATAGACAGTAAGAAGAGTCAGTTATCTTGTACTTAAGTCGGCATTGTGCCTTTTGTATTTAATTCCAATGCAATTTCTGTGTTTCATCGTCAATAAGAAGGTCAGAGAGATACAGTAAACCTGAAGTGAAGCATCGGAATCTGTAACTAGAGTCACAGGAATGGTTCAAAACATATACAGTAAGAAGAGTCAGTCTTCTTGTACTTAAATCGGCATTGTGCCTTTTGTATTAAATTCCGTTGCAATTTCTAAGTTTCATCTTTAATAAGAAGGTCAGAGGTATACAGTAAACCTGAAGTAAAGCAACGGAAACTATAACTAGTGTCACAGGAGTGGTTCAAATCATTGAGAGTAAGAAGATTCAGTTTTCTTGTACTTTAGTTGGCATACTGCCTTTTCTATTTAATTCCGATGCAATTTCTGTAATTCGTCGTCAATAAGAAGGTCCACGGGATACAGTAAACCTGAAGTGAAGCATCGGAATCTAAAACCGGGCTCACAGGAAAGGTTCATACCATAGACAGTAAGAAGAGTCAGTCCTCTTGTATTTGAGTCGGCGTTGTGTTTTTTGTTTTTAATTCCGATGGAATTTCTGTGTTTCATCGTCAATAATGAGGAGAGCGGGATTCAGTAAACCTGAAGGGAAGAATCAGAATCTATAACTAGTGTCACAGGAATGGTTCAAAACATAGACAGTAAGAAGAGTCAGTCTTCATGTACTTAAGTCGGCATTGTGCCTTTTGTATTTAATTCCGATGCAATTTCAGTGTTTCATTGTCAATAAGAGGGTCAGAGGGATACAGTCAGCTTGAAGTGAAGCATCTGAATCTATAACTAGTGTCACAGGAATGGTACAAAAAGAAGACAGTAATAAAAGTAAGTTTTCTTGTACTTAAGTCGTCATTGTGCCTTTAGTATTTAATTCCGATGCAGTTTCTGTGTTTCATAGTCAATAAGAAGGTCAGAGTGATACAGTAAACGTGAAGTGAAGCATCGGAATCTATAACTAGTGTCACAAGAATGATTCAAAACAGACGGTAAGAAGAGTTAGTTTTCCTGTACTTACGATGGCATTATGCCTTTTGTATTTAATTCCGATGCAATTTCTGTGTTTCATCGTCGGTAAGAAGGTCAGAATGATACAGTAAACCTCAAGTAAAGCATCGGAATCTATAACTAGTGACATAGGAATGGTTCAAATCATAGACAGTAATAAGAGTCAGTTTTCTTGTACTTAGGTGGGCATTGTGTCTTTTCTATTTAATTCCAATGAAATTTCTGTGTTTCATCGTCAATAAGAAGGTCAGAGGGATACAGTAAGCCTGAAGTAAAGCATCGGAATCTATAACTAGTGTCACAGGAATGGTTAAAAACTTAGACAGTAAGAAGAGTCAGTTTTCTTGTACTTAAGTAGGCATTGTGCCTTTTGTATTTAATTCCGATGCAATTTCTGTGTTTCATCGTCAATAAGAAGGTCAGAGGGATACAGTAAGCCTGAAGTAAAGCATCGGAATCTATAACTAGTGTCACAGGAATGGTTAAAAACTTAGACAGTAAGAAGAGTCAGTTTTCTTGTACTTAAGTCGGCATTGTGCCTCTTGTATATAATTCCGATGCAATTTCTGTGTTTCATCGTCAATAAGAAGGTTAGACCGATACAGTAAACATGAAGTGAAGCGTCGGAATCTATAACTAGTGTCACAGGAATGGTTCAAATCATAGACAGTAAGAAGAGTCAGTTTTCTTGTACTTAAGTCGTCATTGTGCCTTTTGTATTTAATTACGATGCAATTTCTGAGTTTCATTGTCAATAAGGTGGTCAGAGGGATACAGTAAACCTGAAGTAAAGCATCGGAATCTAAAACCGGTCTCACAGGAAAGGTTCATACCATAGACAGTAAGAAAAGTCACTCTTCTTGTATTTGAGTCGGCATTGTGCTTTTTGTATTTAATTCCGATGCAATTTCTGTGTTTCATTGTCAATAAGACGATCAGAGGGATACAGTCAGCTTGGGGTGAAGCATCTGAATATATAACTAGTGTCACAGGAATGGTTCAAAACATAGACAGTTAGAAGAGCCAGTCTTCTTGTACTTGAGTCGGCATTGAGCCTTTTGTATTTAATTCAGATGCAATTTCTGTGTTTCATCGTCAATAAGAAGGTCAGAGGGATACAGTAAGCTTGAAGTGAAGCATCGGAATATATAACTAGTGTCACAGGAATGGTTCAAAACATAGACAGTAAGAAGAGTCAGTTTTCTTGTACTTAAGTGGGCATTGTGTCTTTTATATTTATTTCCGATGAAATTTCTGTGCTTCATCGAAAATAAGAAGGTCTGAGGGATACAGATAACCTGAAGTGAAGCATCGGAATCTATAACTAGTGTCACAGAAATGGTTCAAAACATAGACAGTAAGAAGAGTCTGTTTTCTTGTACTTAAGACGGCATTGTGGCTTTTGTATTTAATTCCGATACAATATCTGTGTTTCATCGTCAATAAGAAGGTCAGAGGGATACAGTAAACCTGAAGTAAAGCATCGGAATCTATAACTAATGTCACAGGAATGGTACAAAACATAGACAGTAAGAAGAGTCAGTTATCTTGTACTTAAGTAGGCATTGTGCCTTTTGTATTTAATTCCGATGCAATTTCTGTGTTTCATCGTCAACAACAAGGTCAGAGGGATACAGCAAACCTGAAGTGAAGCATCGGAATCTATAACTAGTGTCACAGGAATGGTTCAAAACATAGACAGCAAGAAGAGTCAGTCTTCTTGTACTTAAGTCGGCATTGTGCCTTTTATATTAAATTCCGAAGCAATTTCTAAGTTTCATCTTTAACAAGAAGGTCAGAGGGATACAGTAAACCTGAAGTGAAGCATCGGAAACTATAACTAGTGTCACAGGAGTGGTTCAAATCATTGAGAGTAAGAAGAGTCAGTTTTCTTGTACTTAAGTCGGCATTGTGACTTTTGTATTTAATTCCGATGCAATTCCTGTCTTTCATCGAAAATAAGAGGGTTTCATAGGGATACAGTAAACCCGAAGTGACACATCGGAATCTATAACTGGTGTCACAGGAATTGATCAAAACATAGACAGTAAGCAGAGTCAGTTTTCTTGTACTTAAGTCGGCATTGTGCCTTATGTATTTAATTCTGATTCAATTTTTGTGTTTCATCGTCAATAAGAAAGTCAGAGGGATACAGTAAACCTGAAGTGAAGCATCGGAATTTATTACAAGTGTCTCAGGAATGGTTCAAAACATAGACAGTAAGAAGAGTCAGTTTTCTTGTACTTAAGTCGGCATTGTGCCTTTTGTATTTAATTCCGATGCAATTTCTGTGTTTCATCGTCAATAAGAAGGTCAGAGAGATACAGTAAACCTGAAGTGAACCATCGGAATCTGTAACTAGAGTCACGGGAATGGTTCAAAGCATATACAGTAAGAAGAGTCAGTTTTCTTGTACTTTAGTTGGCATACTGCCTTTTCTATTTAATTCCGATGCAATTTCTGTAATTCGTCGTCAATAAGAAGGTCCACGGGATACAGTAAACCTGAAGTGAAGCATCGGAATCTAAAACCGGTCTCACAGGAAAGGTTCATATCATAGACAGTAAGAAGAGTCAGTCCTCTTGTATTTGTGTCGGCGTTGTGTTTTTTGTATTTAATTCCGATGGAATTTCTGTGTTTCATCGTCAATAATGAGGTCAGCGGGATTCAGTAAACCTGAAGGGAAGAATCAGAATCTATAACTAGTGTCACAGGAATGGTTCAAACATAGACAGTAAGAAGAGTCAGTCTCCATGTACTTAAGTCGGCATTGTGCCTTTTGCATTTAATTCCGATGCAATTTCAGTTTTTCATTGTCAATAAGAGAGTCAGAGGGATACAGTCAGCTTGAAGTGAAGCATCTGAATCTATAACTAGTGTCACAGGAATGGTACAAAACAAAGACAGTAATAAAAGTAAGTTTTCTTGTACTTAAGTCGGCATTGTGCCTTTAGTATTTAATTCCGATGCAATTTCTGTGTTTCATAGTCAATAAGAAGGTCTGAGGGATACAGTAAACCTGAAGTGAAGCATCGGAATCTATAACTAGTGTCACAAGAATGATTCAAAACAGACAGTAAGAAGAGTTAGTTTTCCTGTACTTAAGATGGCATTGTGCATTTTGTATTTAATTCCGATGCAATTTTTGTGTTTCATCGTCAGTAAGAAGGTCAGAGGGATACAGTAAACCTCAAGTAAGGCATTGGAATCTATAACTAGTGACATAGGAATGGTTCAAATCATAGACAGTAGGAAGAGTCAGTTTTCTTGCACTTAAGTCGGCATTGTGCCTTTTGTATTTAATTCCGATGCAATTTCTGTGTTTCATCGTCAATATGAAGGTCAGCGGGACTCAGTAAACCTGAAATAAAGAATCGTAATCTATAACAAGTGTCACAGGAATGGTTCAAAGCATAGACAGTAATAAGAGTCAGTTTGCTTGTACTTAGGTGGGCATTGTGTCTTTTGTATTTAATTCCAATGAAATTTCTGTGTTTCATCGTCAATAAGAAGGTCAGAGGGATACAGAAAACCAGAAGTGAAGCATCGGAATTTATAACTAGTGTCACAGGAATGGTTCAAATCATAGATAGTAAGAAGAGCCAGTTATCTTGTACTCAAGTAGGCATTGTGCCTTTTGTATTTAATTCCGATGCAATTGCTGTGTTTCATCGTCAATAAGAAGGTCAGAGGGATACAGTAAACCTGAAGTAAAGCATCGGAATCTATAACTAGTGTCACAGGATTGGTTAAAAACTTAGACAGTAAGAAGAGTCAGTTTCCTTGTACTTAAGTCGGCATTGTGCCTCTTGTATATAATTCCGATGCAATTTCTGTGTTTCATCGTCAATAAGAAGGTCAGACTGATACAGTAAACATGAAGTAAAGCATCGGAATCTATAACTAGTGTCACAGGAATGGTTCAAAACATAGACAGTAAGAAGAGTCAGTTTTCTTGTACTTAAGTGGGCATTGTGTCTTTTATATTTATTTCCGATGAAATTTCTGTGCTTCATCGACAATAAGAAGGTCTGAGGGATACAGATAACCTGAAGTGAAGCATCGGAATCTATAACTTGTGTCACAGGAACGGTTCAAAGCATAGACTGTAAGAAGAGTCTGTTCTGTTGTACTTAAGACGGCATTGTGGCTTTTGTATTTAATTCCGATACAATAGCTGTGTTTCATCGTCAAAAAGAAGGTCAGAGGGATACAGTAAACCTGAAGTAAAGCATCGGAATCTATAACTAGTGTCACAGGAATGGTTCAAAACATAGACAGTAAGATGAGTCAGTTATCTTGTACTTAAGTCGGCATTGTGCCTTATGTATTTAATTCTGATTCAATTTCTGTGTTTCATCGTCAATAAGAAAGTCAGAGGGATACAGTAAACCTGAAGTGAAGCATCGGAATTTATTACTTGTGTCACAGGAATGGTTCAAAACATAGACAGTAAGAAGAGTCAGTTTTCTTGTACTTAAGTCGGCATTGTGCCTTTTGTATTTAATTCCGATGCAATTTCTGTGTTTCATCGTCAATGAGAAGGTCAGAGAGATACAGTAAACCTGAAGTGAAGCATCGGAATCTGTAACTAGTGTCACAGGAATGGTTCAAAACATATACAGTAAGAAGAGTCAGTTTTCTTGTACTTTAGTTGGCATAGTGCCTTTTCTATTTAATTCCGAGGCAATTTCTGTAATTCGTCGTCAATAAGAAGGTCCACGGGATACAGTAAACCTGAAGTGAAGCATCGGAATCTAAAACCGGTCTCATAGGAAAGGTTCATACCATAGACAGTAAGAAGAGTCAGTCCTCTTGTATTTGAGTCGGCGTTGTGTTTTTTGTATTTAATTCCGATGCAATTTCTGTGTTTCATCGTCAATAATGAGGTCAGCGGGATTCAGTAAACCTGAAGGGAAGAATCGGAATCTATAACTAGTGTCACAGGAATGGTTCAAAACATAGACAGTAAGAAGAGTCAGTCTTCATGTTCTTAAGTCGGCATTGTGCCTTTTGTATTTAATTCCGATGCAATTTCAGTGTTTCATTGTCAATAAGAGGGTCAGAGGGATACAGTCAGCTTGAAGTGAAGCATCTGAATCTATAACTAGTGTCACAGGAATGGTACAAAACAAAGACAGTAATAAAAGTAAGTTTTCTTGTACTTAAGTCGGCATTGTGCCATTAGTATTTAATTCCGATGCAATATCTGTGTTTCATAGTCAATAAGAAGGTCAGAGGGATACAGTAAACCTGAAGTGAAGCATCGGAATCTATAACTAGTGTCACAAGAATGATTCAAAACAGACAGTAAGATGAGTTAGTTTTCCTGTACTTATGATGGCATTGTGCCTTTTGTATTTAATTCCGATGCAATTTCTGTGTTTCATCGTCAATAAGAATGTCAGAGGGATACAGTAAACCTGAATTGAAGCATCGGAATCTATAACTAGTGTCACAGGAATTGTTTAAAACATAGACAGTAAGAAGAGCCAGTCTTCTTGTACTTAAGTCGGCATTGTGCTTTTGTATTTAATTCCGATACATTTCTGTGTTTAATCGTCGATATAAGGTCAGAGGGATGTAGTAATCCTGAAGTGAAGCATCGGAAACTATAACTAGTGTCACAGGAATGGTTCAAAACATAGACAGTAAGTAGAGTCAGTTTTCTTGTACATAAGTCGGCATTGTGCCTTTTGTATTTAATTCCGATGCTATTTCTGTGTTTCATCGTTAATAAGAAGGTCAGAGGGATACAGTAAACCTGAAGTGAAGCATCGGAATCTATAACTAGAGTCACAGGATTGGTTCAAAGCAGACAGAAAAAGAGTCATTTTTCTTGTACTTAAGTCGGCATTGTGCCTTTTGTATTTAATTCCGATGCAATTTCTGTGTTTCATCGTCGATAAGAAGGTCAGAGGGATACAGTGAACTTGAAGTGAAACATCGGAATCTATAACTAGTGTCACAGGAATGGTTCAAAACATAGACAGAAAGAAGAGTCAGTTTTCTTGTACTTAAGTCGTCATTGTGCCATTTGTATTTAATTTCGTCCAATTTCTGTGTTTCGTCGTCAAGAAGAAAGTCCATGGGATACAGTAATCCTGAAGTGAAGCATCGGAAACCAAAACCGGTCTCACAGGAAAGGTTCAAAACATAGACAGTTTGAAGAGCCAGCCTTCTTCTACTTGAGTCGGCATTGTGCCTTTTGTATTTAATTCCGATGCTATTTCTGTGTTTTATCGCCAATAAGATGGTCAGAGGGATACAGTAAACCTGAACTGAAGCATCGGAGTCAATAACTAGTGTCACAGGAATGGTTCAAATCATAGACAGTAAGAAGAGAATGTTTTCTTGTACTTAAGTCGGCATTGTGCCTTTTGTATTTAATTCCTATGCAATTCATGTGTTTCATCGATGATAAGAAGGTCAGAGGGAGACAGTAAACCTGAAGTGAAGCATCGGACTCTATAACTAGTGTCACATGAATGGTTCAAAACATAGACAGTAAGAAGAGTCAGTTATCTTGTACTTAAGTTGGCATTGTCCCTTTTGTGTTTAATTCCGATGCAATTTCTGTGATTCTTCGTCAATAAGATCGTCAGAGGGTACAGTAAACCTGAAGTGAAGCATCGGAATCTATAACTAGTGTCACAGAAATGGTTCAAAACATAGACAGTAAGAAGAGTCAGTTTTCTTGTACTTAAGTCGGCATAGTGCCTTTTGTATTTAATTCCGATGCAATTTCTGTGTTTCGTGGTCAATAAGATGGCCCATGGGATACAGTAAACCTGAAGTAAAGCATCGGAATCTAAAACCGGTCTCACAGGAAAGGTTCAAAGCATAGACAGTATGAATAGCCAGCCTTCTTGTACTTGAGTCGGCTTTGTGCCTTTTGTATTTAATTCCGATGCAATTTCTGTGTTTCATCGTCAATAAGAAGGTCAGAGGGATACAGTATACCTGAAGTGAAGCATCGGAATCTATAACTAGTGTCAAAGGAATGGTTTAAAACAGACAGTAATAAGAGTCAGTTTTCTTGTACTTTAGTCGGCATTGTGCCTTTTGTATTTAATTCCGAAGCAATTTCTGAGTTTCATCGTAATTAAGAAGGTGAGAGGGATACATTAAACCTGAAGTGAAGCATCGGAATCTGTAACTAGTGTCACTGGAATGGTTCAAAACGTAGACAGTAAGAAGAGTCAGTTTTCTTGTACTTAAGTCGGCATTGTGCCTTTTGTATTTAATTCCGATGCAATTTCTGTGTTTCATCAACAATAAGAAGGTCAGAGGGATACAGTAAACCTGAAGTGAAGCAACGGAGTCTATAACTAGTGTCACAGGAATGGTTCAAAACTTAGACAGTAAGAAGAGTCAGTTTTCTTGTACTTAAGTAGGCATTGTAACCTTTTGTATTTAATTCCGATGCAATTTCTGTGTATCATCGTCAATAAGAAGGTCAGAGGGATACAGTAAACCTGAAGTGAAGCATCGGAATCTATAACTAATGTCACATGAATGGTTCAAATCATAGTCAGTAAGAAGAGTCAGATTTCTTGTACTTAAGTCGGCATTGTGCTTTTTGTATTTAATTCCGATGCAATTTCTGTGTTTTATCGTCAATAAGAAGGTTAGAGGGATACAGTAAACCTCAAGTGAAGCATCGGAATCAATATTTAGTGTCACAGGAACGGTTCAAAACATAGACAGTAAGGAGAGTCAGTTTTCTTGTACTTAATTCGACATTGTGCCTGCTCTATTTATTTCCGACGCAATTTCTGTGTTTCATTGTCAATAGGAAGGTCAGAGGAATACAGTAAACCTAAAGTGAAGCATCGGAATCTATAACTAGTGTCACAGGAATGGTTCAAAGCATAGACAGTAAGAAGAGTCAGTTTTCTTGTACTTAAGTAGTCATTGTGCCATTTGTATTTAATTCCGGTGCAATATCTGTATTTCATCATCAATAAGAAGGTCAGAGGGATACAGTAAACCAGAAGTGAAGCATCGGAATCTATAACTAGTGTCACAGGAATGGTTCAAACCATAGACTGTAAGAAGAGTCAGTTTTCTTGTACTTAAGTCGGCATTGTACCTCTTGCATTTAATTCCGATGCAATTTCTGTGTTTCATTGTCAATAAGAAGGTCAGAGGGATACAGTAAACCTGAAGTGAAGCATCGGAATCTATAATTAGTGTCACAGGAATGGTTCAGACATAGACAGTAAGAAGGGTCAATTTTCTTGTACTTAAGTCGGCATTGTACCTTTTGTATTTAATTCCAATGCAATTTCTGCGTTTCATCGCCAATAAGAAGGTCAGAGGGATTCAGTAAACCTGAAGTGAAGCATCGGAATCTATAACTTCTGTCACATGAATGGTTTAAACATAGAGAGTAAGAAGAGTCAGTTTTCTTGTACATAAGTCGGCATTGAGCCTTTTGTATTTGATTTCAGTGCAATTTCTGTGTTTCATCGTCAATAAGAAGGTCAGAGGGATACAGTAAACCTGAAGTGAAGCATCGGAATCTATAATTAGTGTCACATGAATGGTTCAAAACATAGAGAGTAAGAAGAGACAGTTTTCTTGTACTTAAGTCGGCATTGTGCCTTTTGGATTTAATTCCGATCCAATTTCTGTGTTTCATCGTCAATAAGAAGGTCAGAGGGATACAGTAAACCTCAAGTGAAGCATCGGAATCTATAACTAGTGTCACAGGAATGGTTCAAAACATAGACAGTAAGGAGAGTCAGTTTTCTTGTACTTAATTTGGCATTGTGCCTCTTTTATTTAATTCCGACGCAATTTCTGTGTTTCATCGTCAATAAGAAGGTCAGAGGGATACAGCACACCTGAAGTGAAGCATAAGCATCTATGACTAGTGTCACAGGAATGGTTCAAACATAGGCAGTAAGACGATTCAGTTTTCTTGTACTTGAGTCGGCATTGTGCCTTTTCTTTTTAATTCCAATGCAATTTCTGTGTTTCATCAACAATAAGAAGGTCAGAGGGTACAGTAAAGCTGAAGTGAAGCATCGGAATCTATAACTAGTGTCACTGGAATGGTTCAAAACTTAGACAGTAAGAAGAGTAAGGTTTCTTGTATTTAAGTCGGCATTGTGCCTTTTGTATTTATTTTCGATGCAATTTCTCTGTTTCATCGTCAATAAGAAGGTCAGAGGGATACAGAAAACCTGATGTGAAGCATCGGAATCTATAACTAGTGTCACATGAATGGTTCAAAACATAGACAGCAAGAAGAGTCAGTTTTCTTGTACTTAAGTCGACATTGTGCTTTTTGTATTTAATTCTGATGCCATTTCTGTGTTTTATCGTCAATAAGAAGGTCAGAGGGATAGAGTAAACCTGAAGTGAAGCATCGGAATCAATATTTAGTGTCACAGGTGTGGTTCAAAACATAGACAGTAAGAAGAGTCAGTTTCCTTGTACTTAAGTCGGCATTGTGCCTTTTGTATTTAATTCCGATGCAATTTCTGTGTTTCATCGTCAATAAGAAGGTCAGAGGGATACAGTAAACCTGAAGTGAAGCATCGGAATCTATAACTAGTGTCACACGAATGGTTCAAAACATAGATGGTAAGAAGAGTCAGTTTTCTTGTACTTAAGTCGGCATTGTGCTTTTGTATTTAATTCCGATACATTTCTGTATTTCATCGTCGATATAAGGTCAGAGGGATGCAGTAATCCTGAAGTGAAGCATCGGAAACTATAACTAGTGTCACAGGAATGGTTCAAAACATAGACAGTAAGTAGAGTCAGTTTTCTTGTACATAAGTCGGCATTGTGCCTTTTGTATTTAATTCCGATGCAATTTCTGTGATTCATCGTCAATAAGAAGTCCCAAGGGATACAGTATACCTTAAGAGAAGTATCGGAATCCAAAACTAGTGTCAGAGGAATGGTTCAAACCATAGACAGAAAGAAGAGTCAGTTTTCTTGTACTTAAGTCGGCATTGTGCCATTTGTATTTAATTTCGTTGCAATTTCTGTGTTTCGTCGTCAAGAACAAGGTCCATGGGTTACAGTAAACCTGAAGTGAAGCATCGGAAACCAAAACCGGTCTCACAGGAAAGGTTCAAAACATAGACAGTTTGAAGAGCTAGCCTTCTTCTACTTGAGTCGGCATTGTGCCTTTTGTATTTAATTCCGATGCAATTTCTGCGTTTTATCGCCAATAAGATGGTCAGAGGGATACAGTAATCCTGAAGAGAAGCATCGGAATCTGTAACTAGTGTCACAGGAATGGTTCAAAAAGTAGACAGTAAGAAGAGTCAGTTTTCTTGTACTTAAGTCGGCATTGTGCCTTTTGTATTTAATTCCGATGCAATTTCTGTGTTTCATCAACAATAAGAAGGTCAGAGGTATACAGTAAACCTGAAGTGAAGCAACGGAGTCTATAACTAGTGTCACAGGAATGGTTCAAAACTTAGACAGTAAGAAGAGTCAGTTTTCTTGTACTTAAGTAGGCATTGTAACCTTTTGTATTTAATTCCGATGCAATTTCTGTGTATCATCGTCAATAAGAAGGTCAGAGGGATAAAGTAAACCTGAAGTGAAGCATCGGAATCTATAACTAGTGTCACATGAATGGTTCAAATCATAGTCAGTAAGAAGAGTCAGCTTTCTTGTACTTAAGACGGCATTGTGCTTGTTGTATTTAATTCCGATGCAATTTCTGTGTTTTATCGTCAATAAGAAGGTCAGAGGGATACAGTAAACCTCAAGTGAAGCATCAGAATCCATATTTAGTGTCACAGGAACGATTCAAAACGTAGACAGTAAGGAGAGTCAGTTTTCTTGTACTTAATTCGACATTGTGCCTGCTCTATTTATTTCCGACGCAATTTCTATGTTTCATCGTCAATTAGAAGGTCAGAGGGATACAGTAAGCTTGAAGTGAAGCATCGGAATCTATAACTATTGTCACAGGAATGGTTCAAATAATAGACAGTAAGAAGAGTCAGTTTTCTTGTACTTAAGTCGGCATTGTGCCTTTTGTATTTAATTCCGATGCCATTTCTGTGTTTCATCGTCAATACGAAGGTCAGAGGAATACAGTAACCCTGAAGTGAAGCATCGCAATCTATAACTAGTGTCACTGGAATCTTTCAAAACATAGAGAGTAAGAAGAGTCAGTTTTCTTGTACTTAAGTCGGCGTTGTGCCTTTTGTATTTAATTCCGATGCAATTTCTGTATTTCATCGTCAATAAGAAGGTCAGAGGGATATAGTAAACCTAAAGTGAAGCATCGGAATCTATAAGTAGTGTCACAGGAATGGTACAAAGCAAAGACAGTAAGAAGAGTCAGTTTTCTTTTACTTAAGTCGGAATTGCGGCTTTTGTATTTAATTCCGAAACAATTTCAGTGTTTCATCGACATTAAGGAAGTCAGATGGATATAGTGAACCTGAAGTGAAGCATCTGAATCTATAACTAGTGTCACAGTAATGGTTCAAAACATAGACAGTAAGAAGAGTCAGTTTCCTTGTATTTAAGTCGGCATTGTGCCTTTTGTATTAAATTCCGATGCAATTTCTGTGTTTCATCGACAATAAGAAGGTCAGAGGGATACAGTAAACCTGAAGTGAAGCATCGGAATGTATAACTAGTGTCACAGGAATGGTTCAAACATAGACAGTCAGAAGATTCAGTTTTCTTGTACTTAAGTCGGCATTGTGTCTTTTGTATTTTATTCCGATGAAATTTCTGTGTTTCATTGTCAATAGGAAGGTCAGAGGAATACAGTAAACCTAAAGTGAAGCATCGGAATCTATAACTAGTGTCACAGGAATGGTTCAAAGCATAGACAGTAAGAAGAGTCAGTTTTCTTGTACTTAAGTAGGCATTGTTCCATTAGTATTTAATTCCGGTGCAATATCTGTATTTCATCGTCAATAAGAAGGTCAGAGGGATACAGTAAACCAGAAGTGAAGCATCGGAATCTATAACTAGTGTCACAGGAATGGTTCAAACCATAGACTGTAAGAAGAGTCAGTTTTCTTGTACTTAAGTCGGCATTGTACCTCTTGCATTTAATTCCGATGCAATTTCTATGTTTCATTGTCAATAAGAAGGTCAGAGGGATACAGTAAACCTGAAGTGAAGCATCGGAATCTATAATTAGTGTCACAGGAATGGTTCAGACATAGACAGTAGGAAGAGTCAATTTTCTTGTACTTAAGTCGGCATTGTGCCTTTTGTATTTAATTCCAATGCAATTTCTGCGTTTCATCGCAATAAGAAGGTCCGGGGGGTTCAGTAAACCTGAAGTGAAGCATCGGGATCTATAACTACTGTCACATGAATGGTTTAAACATAGACAGTAAGAAGAGTCAGTTTTCTTGTACATAAGTCGGCAATGAGCCTTTTGTATTTGATTCAGTGCAATTTCTGTGCTTCATCGTCAATAAGAAGGTCAGAGGGATACAGTAAACCTGAAGTGAAGCATCGGAATCTATAATTAGTGTCACAGGAATGGTTCAAAACATAGACAGTAAGGAGAGTCAGTTTTCTTGTACTTAATTTGGCATTGTGCCTCTTTTATTTAATTCCGACGCAATTTCTGTCTTTCATCGTCAATAAGAAGGTCAGAGGGATACAGCAAACCTGAAGTGAAGCATCGGCATCTATTACTAGTGTCACAGGAATGGTTCAAAACATAGACAGTAAGAAGAGTCAGTTTTCTTATACTTGAGTCGCCATTGTTCCTTTTCTATTTAATTCCGATGCAATTTCTATGTTTCATCGTCAATAAGAAGGTCAGAGGGATACAGTAACCCTGAAGTGAAGCCTCGGAATCTATAACTAGTGTCACAGGAGTGGTTCAAAACATAGACAGTAAGTAGATTCAGTTTTCTTGTACTGAAGTCGGCATTGCGCCTTTTCTATTTAATTCCGATGCAATTTCTGTGTTTCATCAACAATAAGAAGGTCAGAGGGATACAGTAAACCTGAAGTGAAGCATCGGAATCTATAACTAGTGTCACTGGAATGGTTCAAAACTTAGACAGTAAGAAGAGTAAGGTTTCTTGTATTTAAGTCGGCATTGTGCCTTTTGTATTTATTTTCGATGCAATTTCTCTGTTTCATCGTCAATAAGAAGGTCAGAGGGATATAGAAAACCTGATGTGAAGCATCGGAATCTATAACTAGTGTCACATGAATGGTTCAAAACATAGACAGCAAGAAGAGTCAGTTTTCTTGTACTTAAGTCGACATTGTGCTTTTTGTATTTAATTCTGATGCAATTTCTGTGTTGCATCGTCAATAAGAAGGTCAGAGGGATACAGTAAACCTGAAGTGAATCATCGGAATCAATATTTAGTGTCACAGGTGTGGTTCAAAACATAGACAGTAAGAAGAGTCAGTTTCCTTGTACTTAAGTCGGCATTGTGCTTTTGTATTTATTTCCGATACATTTCTGTGTTTCATCGTCGATATAAGGTCAGAGGGATGCAGTATTCCTGAAGTGAAGCATCGGAAACTATAACTAGTGTCACAGGAATGGTTCAAAACATAGACAGTAAGTAGAGTCAGTTTTCTTGTACATAAGTCGGCATTGTGCCTTTTGTATTTAATTCCGATGCAATTTCTGTGTTTCATCGTCAATAAGAAGGTCAGAGGGATACAGTAAACCTGAAGTGAAGCATCGGAATCTATAACTAGTGTCACAGGATTGGTTCAAAGCAGACAGAAAAAGAGTCATATTTCTTGTACTTAAGTCGGCATTGTGCCTTTGTTTTTAATTCCGATGCAATTTCTGTGTTTCATCGTCGATAAGAAGGTCAGTGGGATACAGTAAACTTGAAGTGAAGCATCGGAATCTATAACTATTGTCACAGGAATGGTTCAAAACTTAGACAGTAAGAAGAGTCAGTTTTCTTGTACTTAATTAGGCATTGTAACCTTTTGTATTTAATTCCGATGCAATTTCTGTGTATCATCGTCAATAAGAAGGTCAGAGTGATACAGTAAACCTGAAGTGAAGCATCGGAATCTATAACTAGTGGCACACGAATGGTTCAAATCATAGTCAGTAAGAAGAGTCAGCTTTCTTGTACTTAAGTCGGCATTGTGCTTTTTGTATTTAATTCCGATGCAATTTCTGTGTTTTATCGTCAATAAGAAGGTCAGAGGGATACAGTAACCCTAAAGTGAAGCATCGGAATCTATAACTAGTGTCACTGGAATCTTTCAAAACATAGACAGTAAGAAGAGTCAGTTTTGTTGTACTTAAGTCGGCGTTGTGCCTTTTGTATTTAATTCCGATGCAATTTCTGTATTTCATCGTCAATAAGAAGGTCAGAGGGATATAGTAAACCTGAAGTGAAGCATCGGAATCTATAAGTAGTGTCACAGGATTGGTACAAAGCAAAGACAGTAAGAAGAGTCAGTTTTCTTTTACTTAAGTCGGAATTGCGCCTTTTGTATTTAATTCCGATGCAATTTCAGTGTTTCATCGACAAAAAGGAAGTCAGATGGATATAGTGAACCTGAAGTGAAGCATCTGAATCTATAACTAGTGTCACAGGAATGGTTCAAAACATAGACAGTAAGAAGAGTCAGTTTCCTTGTACTTAAGTCGGCATTGTGCCTTTTGTATTTAATTCCGATGCAATTTCTGTGTTTCATCGTCAATAAGAAGGTCAGAGGGATACAGTAATCCTGAAGTGAAGCATCGGAATATATAACTAGTGTCACAGGAATGGTTCAAACATAGACAGCAAGAAGAGTCAGTTTTCTTGTACTTAAGTCGGCATTGTGTCTTTTGTATTTAATTCCGATGAAATTTCTGTGTTTCATTGTCAATAGGAAGGTCAGAGGAATACAGTAAACCTAAAGTGAAGCATCGGAATCTATAACTAGTGTCACAGGAATGGTTCAAACCATAGACTGTAAGAAGAGTCAGTTTTCTTGTACTTAAGTCGGCATTGTACCTCTTGCATTTAATTCCGATGCAATTTCTGTGTTTCATTGTCAATAAGAAGGTCAGAGGGATACAGTAAACCTGAAGTGAAGCATCGGAATCTATAATTAGTGTCACAGGAATGGTTGAGACATAGACAGTAAGAAGAGTCAATTTTCTTGTACTTAAGTCAGCATTGTGCCTTTTGTATTTAATTCCAATGCAATTTCTGCGTTTCATCGCCAATAAGAATGTCAGAGCGATTTAGTAAACCTGAAGTGAAGCATCGGGATATATAACTACAGTCACATGAATGGTTTAAACATAGACAGTAAGAAGAGTCAGTTTTCTTGTACATAAGTCGGCAATGAGCCTTTTGTATTTGATTTCAGTGCAATTTCTGTGTTTTATCGTCAATAAGAAGGTCAGAGGGATACAGTAAACCTGAAGTGAAGCATCGGAATCTATAATTAGTGTCACATGAATGGTTCAAAACATAGAGAGTAAGAAGAGACAGTTTTCTTGTACTTAAGTCGGCATTGTGCCTTTTGGATTTAATTCCGATCCAATTTCTGTGTTTCATCGTCAATAAGAAGGTCAGAGGGATACAGTAAACCTAAAGTGAAGCATCAGAATCTATAACTAGTGTCACAGGAATGGTTCAAAACATAGACAGTAAGGAGAGTCAGTTTTCTTGTACTTAATTTGGCATTGTGCCTTTTCTATTTAATTCCGATGCAATTTCTGTGTTTCATCAACAATAAGAAGGTCAGAGGGATACAGTAAACCTGAAGTGAAGCATCGGAATCAATATTTAGTGTCACAGGTGTGGTTCAAAACATAGACAGTAAGAAGAGTCAATTTCCTTGTACTTAAGTCGGCATTGTGCCTTTTGTATTTAATTCCGATGCAATTTCTGTGTTTCATCGTCAATAAGAAGGTCAGAGGGATACAGTAAACCTGAAGTGAAGCAACGGAATCTATAACTAGTGTCACACGAATGGTTCAAAACTTAGACAGTAAGAAGAGTAAGGTATCTTGTATTTAAGTCGACATTGTGCTTTTTGTATTTAATTCTGATGCAATTTCTGTGTTTCATCGTCAATAAGAAGGTCAGAGGGATACAGTAAACCTGAAGTGAAGCATCGGAATCAATATTTAGTGTCACAGGTGTGGTTCAAAACATAGACAGTAAGAAGAGTCAATTTCCTTGTACTTAAGTCGGCATTGTGCCTTTTGTATTTAATTCCGATGCAATTTCTGTGTTTCATCGTCAATAAGAAGGTCAGAGGGATACAGTAAACCTGAAGTGAAGCAACGGAATCTATAACTAGTGTCACACGAATGGTTCAAAACATAGATGGTAAGAAGCGTCAGTTTTCTTGTACTTAAGTCGGCATTGTGCTTTTGTATTTAATTCCGATACATTTCTGTGTTTCATCGTCGATATAAGGTCAGAGGGAAGCAGTAATCCTGAAGTGAAGCATCGGAAACTATACCTAGTGTCACAGGAATGGTTCAAAACATAGACAGTAAGTAGAGTCAGTTTTCTTGTACATAAGTCGGCATTGTGCCTTTTGTATTTAATTCCGATGCAATTTCTGTGTTTCATCGTCAATAAGAAGGTCAGAGGGATACAGTAAACCTGAAGTGAAGCATCGGAATCTATAACTAGTGTCACAGGATTGGTTCAAAGCAGACAGAAAAAGAGTCATATTTCTTGTACTTAAGTCGGCATTGTGCCTTTGTATTTAATTCCGATGCAATTTCTGTGTTTCATCGTCGATAAGAAGGTCAGAGGGATACAGTAAACTTGAAGTGAAGCATAGGAATCTATAACTAGTGTCACAGGAATGGTTCAAACCATAGACAGAAAGAAGAGTCAGTTTTCTTGTACTTAAGTCGGCATTGTACCTCTTGCATTTAATTCCGATGTTATATCTGTGTTTCATTGTCAATAAGAAGGTCAGAGGGATACAGTAAACCTGAAGTGAAGCATCGGAATCTATAATTAGTGCCACATGAATGGTTCAGACATAGACAGTAAGAAGGGTCAATTTTCTTGTACTTAAGTCGGCATTGTGCCTTTTGTATTTAATTCCAATGCAATTTCTGCGTTTCATCGCCAATAAGAGGGTCACAGGGATTCAGTAAACCTGAAGTGAAGCATCGGAATCTATAACTACTGTCACATGAATGGTATAAACATAGACAGTAAGAAGAGTCAGTTTTCTTGTACTTAAGTCGGCATTGTGTCTTTTGTATTTAATTTCGATGAAATTTTTGTGTTTCATTGTCTATAGGAAGGTCAGAGGAATACAGTAAACCTAAAGTGAAGCATCGGACTCTATAACTAGTGTCACAGGAATGGTTCAAAGCATAGACAGTAAGAAGAGTCAGTTTTCCTGTACTTAAGTAGTCATTGTGCCAATTGTATTTAATTCCGGTGCAATATCTGTATTTCATCGTCAATAAGAAGGTCAGAGGGATACAGTAAACCAGAAGTGAAGCATCGGAATCTATAACTAGTGTCACAGGAATGGTTCAAACCATAGACTGTAAGAAGAGTCAGTTTTCTTGTACTTAAGTCGGCATTGTACCTCTTGCATTTAATTCCGATGCAATTTCTGTGTTTCATTGTCAATAAGAAGGTCAGAGGGATACAGTAAACCTGAAGTGAAGCATCGGAATCTATAATTAGTGTCACAGGAATGTTTCAGACATAGACAGTAAGAAGAGTCAATTTTCTTGTACTTAAGTCGGCATTGTGCCTTTTGTATTTAATTCCAATGCAATTTCTGCGTTTCATCGCCAATAAGAAGGTCAGAGGGATTCAGTAAACCTGAAGTGAAGCATCGGGATATATAACTACTGTCACATGAATGGTTTGAACATAGACAGTAAGAAGAGTCAGTTTTCTTGTACATAAGTCGGCAATGAGCCTTTTGTATTTGATTTCAGTGCAATTTCTGTGTTTCATCGTCAATAAGAAGGTCAGAGGGATACAGTAAACCTGAAGTGAAGCATCGGAATCTATAATTAGTGTCACATGAATGGTTCAAAACATAGAGAGTAAGAAGAGACAGTTTTCTTGTACTTAAGTCGGCATTGTGCCTTTTGGATTTGATTCCGATCCAATTTCTGTGTTTCATCGTCAATAAGAAGGTCAGAGGGATACAGTAAACCTAAAGTGAAGCATCACAATCTATAACTAGTGTCACAGGAATGGTTCAAAACATAGACAGTAAGGAGAGTCAGTTTTCTTGTACTTAATTTGGCATTGTGCCTCTTTTATTTAATTCCGACGCAATTTCTGTCTTTCATCGTCAATAAGAAGGTCAGAGGGATACAGCAAACCTGAAGTGAAGCACCGGCATCTATAACTAGTGTCACAGGAATGGTTCACAACATAGACAGTAAGAAGAGTCTGTTTTCTTATACTTGAGTCGGCATTGTTCCTTTTCTATTTAATTGCGATGCAATTTCTATGTTTCATCGTCAATAAGAAGGTCAGAGGGATAAAGTAACCCTGAAGTGAAGCCTCGGAATCCATAACTAGTGTCACAGGAATGGTTCAAAACATAGACAGTAAGTAGATTCAGTTTACTTGTACTGAAGTCGGCATTGTGCCTTTTCTATTTAATTCCGATGCAATTTCTGTGTTTCATCAACAATAAGAAGGTCAGAGGGATACAGTAAACCTGAAGTGAAGCATCGGAATCTATAACTAGTGTCACTGGAATGGTTCAAAACTTAGACAGTAAGAAGAGTAAGGTATCTTGTATTTAAGTCGACATTGTGCTTTTTGTATTTAATTCTGATGCAATTTCTGTGTTTCATCGTCAATAAGAAGGTCAGAGGGATACAGTAAACCTGAAGTGAAGCATCGGAATCAATATTTAGTGTCACAGGTGTGGTTCAAAACATACACAGTAAGTAGAGTCAGTTTCCTTGTACTTAAGTCGGCATTGTGTCTTTTGTATTTAGTTCCGATGAAATTTCTGTGTTTCATTGTCAATAGGAAGGTCAGAGGAATACAGTAAACCCAAAGTGAAGCATCGGAATCTATAACTAGTGTCACAGGAATGGTTCAAAGCATAGACAGTAAGAAGAGTCAGTTTTCTTGTACTTAAGTAGTCATTGTGCCATTTGTATTTAATTCCGGTGCAATATCTGTATTTCATCGTCAATAAGAAGGTCAGAGGGATACAGTAAACCAGAAGTGAAGCATCGGAATCTATAACTAGTGTCACAGGAATGGTTCAAACCATAGACTGTAAGAGGAGTCAGTTTTCTTGTACTTTAGTCGGCATTGTACCTCTTGCATTTAATTCCGATGCAATTTCTGTGTTTCATTGTCAATAAGAAGGTCAGAGGGATACAGTAAACCTGAAGTGAAGCATCGGAATCTATAATTAGTGTCACAGGAATGGTTCAGACATAGACAGTAAGAAGAGTCAATTTTCTTGTACTTAAGTCGGCATTGTGCCTTTTGTATTTTATTCCAATGCAATTTCTGCGTTTCATCGCCAATAAGAATGTCAGAGGGATTCAGTAAACCTGAAGTGAAGCATCGGGATATATAACTACTGTCACATGAATGGTTTAAACATAGACAGTAAGAAGAGTCAGTTTTCTTGTACATAAGTCGGCAATGAGCCTTTTGTATTTGATTTCAGTGCAATTTCTGTGTTTCATCGTCAATAAGAAGGTCAGAGGGATACAGTAAACCTGAAGTGAAGCATCGGTATCTATAATTAGTGTCACATGAATGGTTCAAAACATAGAGAGTAAGAAGAGACAGTTTTCTTGTACTTAAGTCGGCATTGTGCCTTTTGGATTTAATTCCGATCCAATTTCTGTGTTTCATCGTCAATAAGAAGGTCAGAGGGATACAGTAAACCTAAAGTGAAGCATCAGAATCTATAACTAGTGTCACAGGAATGGTTCAAAACATAGACAGTAAGGAGAGTCAGTTTTCTTGTACTTAATTTGGCATTGTGCCTCTTTTATTTAATTCCGACGCAATTTCTGTCTTTCATCGTCAATAAGAAGGTCAGAGGGATACAGCAAACCTGAAGTGAAGCACCGGCATCTATAACTAGTGTCACAGGAATGGTTCACAACATAGACAGTAAGAAGAGTCAGTTTTCTTATACTTGAGTCGGCATTGTTCCTTTTCTATTTAATTCCGATGCAATTTCTATGTTTCATCGTCAATAAGATGGTCAGAGGGATACAGTAACCCTGAAGTGAAGCCTCGGAATCTATAACTAGTGTCACAGGAATGGTTCAAAACATAGACAGTAAGTAGATTCAGTTTACTTGTACTGAAGTCGGCATTGTGCCTTTTCTATTTAATTCCGATGCAATTTCTGTGTTTCATCAACAATAAGAAGGTCAGAGGGATACAGTAAACCTGAAGTGAAGCATCGGAATCTATAACTAGTGTCACTGGAATGGTTCAAAACTTAGACAGTAAGAAAAGTAAGGCTTCTTGTATTTAAGTCGACATTGTGCTTTTTGTATTTAATTCTGATGCGATTTCTGTGTTTCATCGTCAATAAGACGGTCAGAGGGATACAGTAAACCTGAAGTGAAGCATCGGAATCAATATTTAGTGTCACAGGTGTGGTTCAAAACATAGACAGTAAGAAGAGTCAGTTTCCTTGTACTTAAGTCGGCATTGTGCCTTTTGTATTTAATTCCGATGCAATTTCTGTGTTTCATCGTCAATAAGAAGGTCAGAGGGATACAGTAAACCTGAAGTGAAGCAACGGAATCTATAACTAGTGTCACACGAATGGTTCAAAACATAGATGGTAAGAAGAGTCAGTTTTCTTGTACTTAAGTCGGCATTGTGCTTTTGTATTTAATTCCGATACATTTCTGTGTTTCATCGTCGATATAAGGACAGAGGGATGCAGTAATCCTGAAGTGAAGCATCGGAAACTATAACTAGTGTCACAGGAATGGTTCAAAACATAGACAGTAAGTAGAGTCAGTTTTCTTGTACATAAGTCGGCATTGTGCCTTTTGTATTTAATTCCGATGCAATTTCTGTGTTTCATCGTCAATAAGAAGGTCAGAGGGATACAGTAAACCTGAAGTGTGCATCGGAATCTATAACTAGTGTCACAGGATTGGTTCAAAGCAGACAGAAAAAGAGTCATATTTCTTGTACTTAAGTCGGCATTGTGCCTTTGTATTTAATTCCGATGCAATTTCTGTGTTTCATCGTCGATAAGAAGGTCAGAGGGATACAGTAAACTTGAAGTGAAGCATAGGAATCTATAACTAGTGTCACAGGAATGGTTCAAACCATAGACAGAAAGAAGAGTCAGTTTTCTTGTACTTAAGTCGGCATTGTACCTCTTGCATTTAATTCCGACTCAATTTCTGTGTTTCATTGTCAATAAGAAGGTCAGAGGGATACAGTAAACCTGAAGTGAAGCATCGGAATCTATAATTAGTGCCACAGGAATGGTTCAGACATAGACAGTAAGAAGGGTCAATTTTCTTGTACTTAAGTCGGCATTGTGCCTTTTGTATTTAATTCCAATGCAATTTCTGCGTTTCATCGCCAATAAGAAGGTCACAGGGATTCAGTAAACCTGAAGTGAAGCATCGGAATCTATAACTACTGTCACATGAATGGTTTAAACATAGACAGTAAGAAGAGTCAGTTTTCTTGTACTTAAGTCGGCATTGTGTCTTTTGTATTTAATTTCGATGAAATTTTTGTGTTTCATTGTCAATAGGAAGGTCAGAGGCATACAGTAAACCTAAAGTGAAGCATCGGAATCTGTAACTAGTGTCACAGGAGTGGTTCAAAGCATAGACAGTAAGAAGAGTCAGTTTTCTTGTACTTAAGTAGTCATTGTGCCATTTGTATTTAATTCCGGTGCAATATCTGTATTTCATCGTCAATAAGAATGTCAGAGGGATACAGTAAACCAGAAGTGAAGCATCGGAATCTATAACTAGTGTCACAGGAATGGTTCAAACCATAGACTGTAAGAAGAGTCAGTTTTCTTGTACTTAAGTCGGCATTGTACCTCTTGCATTTAATTCCGATGCAATTTCTGTGTTTCATTGTCAATAAGAAGGTCAGAAGGATACAGTAAACCTGAAGTGAAGCATCGGAATCTATAATTAGTGTCAAAGGAATGGTTCAGACCTAGACAGTAAGAAGAGTCAATTTTCTTGTACTTAAGTCGGCATTGTGCCTTTTGTATTTAATTCCAATGCAATTTCTGCGTTTCATCGCCAATAAGAAGGTCAGAGGGATTCAGTAAACCTGAAGTGAAGCATCGGGATATATAACTACTGTCACATGAATGGTTTGAACACAGACAGTAAGAAGAGTCAGTTTTCTTGTACATAAGTCGGCAATGAGCCTTTTGTATTTGATTTCAGTGCAATTTCTGTGTTTCATCGTCAATAAGAAGGTCAGAGGGATACAGTAAACCTGAAGTGAAGCATCGGTATCTATAATTAGTGTCACATGAATGGTTCAAAACATAGAGAGTAAGAGGAGACAGTTTTCTTGTATTTAAGTCGGCATTGTGCCTTTTGGATTTAATTCCGATCCAATTTCTGTGTTTCATCGTCAATAAGAAGGTCAGAGGGATACAGTAAACCTAAAGTGAAGCATCAGAATCTATAACTAGTGTCACAGGAATGGTTCAAAACATAGACAGTAAGGAGAGTCAGTTTTCTTGTACTTAATTTGGCATTGTGCCTCTTTTATCTAATTCCGACGCAATTTCTGTCTTTCATCGTCAATAAGAAGGTCAGAGGGATACAGCAAACCTGAAGTGAAGCACCGGCATCTATAACTAGTGTCGCAGGAATGGTTCACAACATATACAGTAAGAAGAGTCAGTTTTCTTATACTTGAGTCGGCATTGTTCCTTTTCTATTTAATTCCGATGCAATTTCTATGTTTCATCGTCAATAAGAAGGTCAGAGGGATACAGTAACCCTGAAGTGAAGCCTCGGAATCTATAACTAGTGTCACAGGAATAGTTCAAAACATAGACAGTAAGTAGATTCAGTTTACTTGTACTGAAGTCGGCATTGTGCCTTTTCTATTTAATTCCGATGCAATTTCTGTGTTTCAGCAACAATAAGAAGGTCAGAGGGATACAGTAAACCTGAAGTGAAGCATCGGAATCTATAACTAGTGTCACTGGAATGGTTCAAAACTTAGACAATAAGAAGAGTAAGGTTTCTTGTATTTAAGTCGACATTGTGCTTTTTGTATTTAATTCTGATGCAATTTCTGTGTTTCATCGTCAATAAGAAGGTCAGAGGGATACAGTAAACCTGAAGTGAAGCATCGGAATCAATATTTAGTGTCACAGGTGTGGTTCAAACATAGACAGTAAAAAGAGTCAGTTTCCTTGTACTTAAGTCGGCATTGTGCCTTTTGTATTTAATTCCGATGCAATTTCTGTTTTTCATCGTCAATAAGAAGGTCAGAGGGATACAGTAAACCTGAAGTGAAGCAACGGAATCAATAACTAGTGTCACACGAATGGTTCAAAACATAGATGGTAAGAAGAGTCAGTTTTCTTGTACTTAAGTCGGCATTGTGCTTTTGTATTTAATTCCGATACATTTCTGTGTTTCATCGTCGATATAAGGTCAGAGGGATGCAGTAATCCTGAAGTGAAGCATCGGAAACTATAACTAGTGTCACAGGAATGGTTCAAAACATACACAGTAAGTAGAGTCAGTTTTCTTGTACATAAGTCGGCATTGTGCCTTTGTATTTAATTCCGATGCAATTTCTGTGTTTCATCGTCGATAAGAAGGTCAGAGGGATACAGTAAACTTGAAGTGAAGCATAGGAATCTATAACTAGTGTCACAGGAATGGTTCAAACCATAGACAGAAAGAAGAGTCAGTTTTCTTGTACTTAAGTCGGCATTGTACCTCTTGCATTTAATTCCGATGCAATTTCTGTGTTTCATTGTCAATAAGAAGGTCAGAGGGATACAGTAAAACTGAAGTGAAACATCGGAATCTATAATTAGTGCCACAGGAATGGTTCAGACATAGACAATAAGAAGGGTCAATTTTCTTGTACTTAAGTCGGCATTGTGCCTTTTCGATTTAATTCCGATCCAATTTTTGTGTTTCATCGTCAATAAGAAGGTCAGAGGGATACAGTAAACCTAAAGTGAAGCATCAGAATCTATAACTAGTGTCACAGGAATGGTTCAAAACATAGACAGTAAGGAGAGTCAGTTTTCTTGTACTTAATTTGGCATTGTGCCTCTTTTATTTAATTCCGACGCAATTTCTGTCTTTCATCGTCAATAAGAAGGTCAGAGGGATACAGCAAACCTGAAGTGAAGCACCGGCATCTATAACTAGTGTCACAGGAATGGTTCACAACATAGACAGTAAGAAGAGTCAGTTTTCTTATACTTGAGTCGGCATTGTTCCTTTTCTATTTAATTCCGATGCAATTTCTATGTTTCATCGTCAATAAGATGGTCAGAGGGATACAGTAACCCTGAAGTGAAGCCTCGGAATCTATAACTAGTGTCACAGGAATGGTTCAATACATAGACAGTAAGTAGATTCAGTTTACTTGTACTGAAGTCGGCATTGTGCCTTTTCTATTTAATTCCGATGCAATTTCTGTGTTTCATCAACAATAAGAAGGTCAGAGGGATACAGTAAACCTGAAGTGAAGCATCGGAATCTATAACTAGTGTCACTGGAATGGTTCAAAACTTAGACAGTAAGAAGAGTAAGGTTTCTTGTATTTAAGTCGACATTGTGCTTTTTGTATTTAATTCTGATGCAATTTCTGTGTTTCATCGTCAATAAGACGGTCAGAGGGATACAGTAAACCTGAAGTGAAGCATCGGAATCAATATTTAGTGTCACAGGTGTGGTTCAAAACATAGACAGTAAGAAGAGTCAGTTTCCTTGTACTTAAGTCGGCATTGTGCCTTTTGTATTTAATTCCGATGCAATTTCTGTGTTTCATCGTCAATAAGAAGGTCAGAGGGATACAGTAAACCTGAAGTGAAGCAACGGAATCTATAACTAGTGTCACACGAATGGTTCAAAACATAGATGGTAAGAAGAGTCAGTTTTCTTGTACTTAAGTCGGCATTGTGCTTTTGTATTTAATTCCGATACATTTCTGTGTTTCATCGTCGATATAAGGACAGAGGGATGCAGTAATCCTGAAGTGAAGCATCGGAAACTATAACTAGTGTCACAGGAATGGTTCAAAACATAGACAGTAAGTAGAGTCAGTTTTCTTGTACATAAGTCGGCATTGTGCCTTTTGTATTTAATTCCGATGCAATTTCTGTGTTTCATCGTCAATAAGAAGGTCAGAGGGATACAGTAAACCTGAAGTGTGCATCGGAATCTATAACTAGTGTCACAGGATTGGTTCAAAGCAGACAGAAAAAGAGTCATATTTCTTGTACTTAAGTCGGCATTGTGCCTTTGTATTTAATTCCGATGCAATTTCTGTGTTTCATCGTCGATAAGAAGGTCAGAGGGATACAGTAAACTTGAAGTGAAGCATAGGAATCTATAACTAGTGTCACAGGAATGGTTCAAACCATAGACAGAAAGAAGAGTCAGTTTTCTTGTACTTAAGTCGGCATTGTACCTCTTGCATTTAATTCCGACTCAATTTCTGTGTTTCATTGTCAATAAGAAGGTCAGAGAGATACAGTAAACCTGAAGTGAAGCATCGGAATCTATAATTAGTGCCACAGGAATGGTTCAGACATAGACAGTAAGAAGGGTCAATTTTCTTGTACTTAAGTCGGCATTGTGCCTTTTGTATTTAATTCCAATGCAATTTCTGCGTTTCATCGCCAATAAGAAGGTCACAGGGATTCAGTAAACCTGAAGTGAAGCATCGGAATCTATAACTACTGTCACATGAATGGTTTAAACATAGACAGTAAGAAGAGTCAGTTTTCTTGTACTTAAGTCGGCATTGTGTCTTTTGTATTTAATTTCGATGAAAGTTTTGTGTTTCATTGTCAATAGGAAGGTCAGAGGCATACAGTAAACCTAAAGTGAAGCATCGGAATCTGTAACTAGTGTCACAGGAGTGGTTCAAAGCATAGACAGTAAGAAGAGTCAGTTTTCTTGTACTTAAGTAGTCATTGTGCCATTTGTATTTAATTCCGGTGCAATATCTGTATTTCATCGTCAATAAGAATGTCAGAGGGATACAGTAAACCAGAAGTGAAGCATCGGAATCTATAACTAGTGTCACAGGAATGGTTCAAACCATAGACTGTAAGAAGAGTCAGTTTTCTTGTACTTAAGTCGGCATTGTACCTCTTGCATTTAATTCCGATGCAATTTCTGTGTTTCATTGTCAATAAGAAGGTCAGAAGGATACAGTAAACCTGAAGTGAAGCGTCGGAATCTATAATTAGTGTCACAGGAATGGTTCAGACCTAGACAGTAAGAAGAGTCAATTTTCTTGTACTTAAGTCGGCATTGTGCCTTTTGTATTTAATTCCAATGCAATTTCTGCGTTTCATCGCCAATAAGAAGGTCAGAGGGATTCAGTAAACCTGAAGTGAAGCATCGGGATATATAACTACTGTCACATGAATGGTTTGAACACAGACAGTAAGAAGAGTCAGTTTTCTTGTACATAAGTCGGCAATGAGCCTTTTGTATTTGATTTCAGTGCAATTCCTGTGTTTCATCGTCAATAAGAAGGTCAGAGGGATACAGTAAACCTGAAGTGAAGCATCGGTATCTATAATTAGTGTCACATGAATGGTTCAAAACATAGAGAGTAAGAGGAGACAGTTTTCTTGTATTTAAGTCGGCATTGTGCCTTTTGGATTTAATTCCGATCCAATTTCTGTGTTTCATCGTCAATAAGAAGGTCAGAGGGATACAGTAAACCTAAAGTGAAGCATCAGAATCTATAACTAGTGTCACAGGAATGGTTCAAAACATAGACAGTAAGGAGAGTCAGTTTTCTTGTACTTAATTTGGCATTGTGCCTCTTTTATCTAATTCCGACGCAATTTCTGTCTTTCATCGTCAATAAGAAGGTCAGAGGGATACAGCAAACCTGAAGTGAAGCACCGGCATCTATAACTAGTGTCGCAGGAATGGTTCACAACATATACAGTAAGAAGAGTCAGTTTTCTTATACTTGAGTCGGCATTGTTCCTTTTCTATTTAATTCCGATGCAATTTCTATGTTTCATCGTCAATAAGAAGGTCAGAGGGATACAGTAACCCTGAAGTGAAGCCTCGGAATCTATAACTAGTGTCACAGGAATGGTTCAAAACATAGACAGTAAGTAGATTCAGTTTACTTGTACTGAAGTCGGCATTGTGCCTTTTCTATTTAATTCCGATGCGATTTCTGTGTTTCAGCAACAATAAGAAGGTCAGAGGGATACAGTAAACCTGAAGTGAAGCATCGGAATCTATAACTAGTGTCACTGGAATGGTTCAAAACTTAGACAATAAGAAGAGTAAGGTTTCTTGTATTTAAGTCGACATTGTGCTTTTTGTATTTAATTCTGATGCAATTTCTGTGTTTCATCGTCAATAAGAAGGTCAGAGGGATACAGTAAACCTGAAGTGAAGCATCGGAATCAATATTTAGTGTCACAGGTGTGGTTCAAACATAGACAGTAAAAAGAGTCAGTTTCCTTGTACTTAAGTCGGCATTGTGCCTTTTGTATTTAATTCCGATGCAATTTCTGTTTTTCATCGTCAATAAGAAGGTCAGAGGGATACAGTAAACCTGAAGTGAAGCAACGGAATCAATAACTAGTGTCACACGAATGGTTCAAAACATAGATGGTAAGAAGAGTCAGTTTTCTTGTACTTAAGTCGGCATTGTGCTTTTGTATTTAATTCCGATACATTTCTGTGTTTCATCGTCGATATAAGGTCAGAGGGATGCAGTAATCCTGAAGTGAAGCATCGGAAACTATAACTAGTGTCACAGGAATGGTTCAAAACATACACAGTAAGTAGAGTCAGTTTTCTTGTACATAAGTCGGCATTGTGCCTTTGTATTTAATTCCGATGCAATTTCTGTGTTTCATCGTCGATAAGAAGGTCAGAGGGATACAGTAAACTTGAAGTGAAGCATAGGAATCTATAACTAGTGTCACAGGAATGGTTCAAACCATAGACAGAAAGAAGAGTCAGTTTTCTTGTACTTAAGTCGGCATTGTACCTCTTGCATTTAATTCCGATGCAATTGCTGTGTTTCATTGTCAATAAGAAGGTCAGAGGGATACAGTAAAACTGAAGTGAAACATCGGAATCTATAATTAGTGCCACAGGAATGGTTCAGACATAGACAGTAAGAAGGGTCAATTTTCTTGTACTTAAGTCGGCATTGTGCCTTTTGTATTTAATTCCAATGCAATTTCTGCGTTTCATCGCCAATAAGAAGGTCACAGGGATTCAGTAAACCTGAAGTGAAGCATCGGATTCTATAACTACTGTCACATGAATGGTTTAAACATAGACAGTAAGAAGAGTCAGTTTTCTTGTACATACGTCGGCATTGTGACTTTTGGATTTAATTCCGATCCAATTTCTGTGTTTCATCGACAATAAGAAGGTCAGAGGGATACAGTAAACCTGAAGTGGAGCATCGGAATCTATAACTAGTGTCACAGGAATGGTTCAAAACATAGACAGTAAGGAGAGTCAGTTTTCTTGTACTTAATTTGGCATTGTGCCTCTTCTATTTAATTCCGACGCAATTTCTGTGTTTCATCGTCAATATGAAGGTCAGAGGGATACAGCAAACCTGATGTGAAGCATCGGCAGCTATAACTAGTGTCACAGGAATGGATCAAACATAGACAGTAAGAAGAGTCAGTTTTCTTGTACTTAAGTCGGCATTGTTCCTTTTCTATTTAATTCCGATGCAATTTCTATGTTTCATCGTCAATAAGAAGGTCAGAGGGATACAGTAACCCTGAAGTGAAGCCTCGGAATCTATATCTAGTGTCACAGGAATGGTTCAAACATAGACAATAAGAAGAGTCAGTTTTCTTGTACTGAAGTCGGCATTGTGCCTTTTCTAATTAATTCCGATGCAATTTCTGTGTTTCAACAACAATAAGAAGGTCAGAAGGATACAGTAAACCTGAAGTGAAGCATCGGAATCTATAACTAGTGTCACTGGAATGGTTCAAAACTTAGACAGTAAGAAGAGTAAGGTTTCTTGTATTTAAGTCGGCATTGTGACTTTTGTATTTATTTTCGATGCAATTTCTCTGTTTCATCGTCAATAAGAAGGTCAGAGAGATACAGAAAACCTGATGTGAAGCATCGGAATCTATAACTAGTGTCACATGAATGGTTCAAAACATAGACATCAAGAAGAGACAGTTTTCTTGTACTTAAGTCGACATTGTGCTTTTTGTATTTAATTCTGATGCAATTTCTGTGTTTCATCGTCAATAAGAAGGTCAGAGGGATACAGTAAACCTGAAGTGAAGCATCGGAAACAATATTTAGTGTCACAGGTGTGGTTCAAAACATAGACAGTAAGAAGAGTCAGTTTCCTTGTACTTAAGTCGGCATTGTGCCTTTTGTATTTAATTCCGATGCAATTTCTGTGTTTCATCGTCAATAAGAAGGTCAGAGGAATACAGTAAACCTGAAGTGAAGCATCGGAATCTATAACTAGTGTCACAGGATTGGTTCAAAGCAGACAGAAAGAAGAGTCAGTTTTCTTGTACTTAAGTCGGCATTGTGCCATTTGTATTTAATTTCGATGCAATTTCTGTGTTTCGTCGTCAAGAAGAAGGTCCATGGGATACAGTAAACCTGAAGTGAAGCATCGGAAACCAAAACCGGTCTCACAGGAAAGGTTGAAAACATAGACAGTTTGAAGAGCCAGCCTTCTTCTACTTGAAACGGCATTGTGCCTCTTGAATTTAATTCCGATGCAATTTCTGTGTTTTATCGCCAATAGGATGGTCAGAGGGATACAGTAAAACTGAAGTGAAGCATCGGAGTCAATAACTAGTGTCACATGAATGGTTCAAAACATAGACTTTAAGAAGAGTCAGTTATCTTGTACTTAAGTTGGCATTGTCCCTTTTGTATTTAATTCCGATGCAATTTCTGTGTTTCATCGTCAATAAGATCGTCAGAGTGTACAGTAAACCTGAAGTGAAGCATCGGAATCTATAACTAGTGTCACGGAAATGGTTCAAAAAACAGACAGTAAGAAGAGTCAGTTTTCTTGTACTTAAGTCGGCATAGTGCCTTTTGTATTTAATTCCGATGCAATTTCTGTGTTTCGTGGTCACTAAGATGGCCCATGGGATACAGTAAACCTGAAGTGAAGCACCGGAATCTAAAACCGGTCTCACAGGAAAGGTTCAAAACATAGACAGTATGAAGAGCCAGCCTTCTTGTACTTGAGTCGGCATTGTGCCTTTTGTATTTAATTCCGATGCAATTTCTGTGCTTCATCGTCAATAGGAAGGTCAGAGGGATATAGTAAACCTGAAGTAAAGCATCGGAATCTATAACTAGTGTCACAGGAATGGTTCAAAACATATACAGTAAGAAGAGTCAGTTTTCTTGTACTTAAGTCGGCATTGTGCCTTTTGTATTTAATTCCGATGCAATTTCTGTGTTTCATCGTCAATCAGAAGGTCAGAGGGATACAGTAAAGCTAAAGTGAAGCATCGGAATCTATAACTAGTGTCACAGGAATGGTTCAAAACTTAGACATTAAGAAGAGTCAGTTTTCTTGTACTTAAGTCGGCATTGTGCCATTTGTATTTAATTCCGATGCAATTTCTGTGTTTCATCGTCAATAAGAAGGTCAGAGGGATACAGTAAACCTGAAGTGAAGCATCGGAATCAATAACTAGTGTCACAGGAATAGTTCAAATCATAGACAGTAAGAAGAGTCAGTTTTCTTCTACTTAAGACGGCATTGTGCCTTTTGTATTAAATTCCGTTTTAATTTCTGTGTTTCATCGTCAATAAGAAGGTCAGAGGGATACGGTAAACCTGAAGTGAAGGATCGGAATCTAATACTAGTGTCACAGGAATGGTTAAAACATAGACAGTAAGAAGAGTTATTTTTCTTGTACTAAAGGCGGCATCGTATCTTTTGTATTTAGTTCCGATGCAATTTCTGTGATTCATCGTCAATAAGAAGGTCAGAGGGATACAGTAAAAATGAAGTGAAGCATCGGAATCTATAACTAGTGTCACATGAATGGTTCAACACATAGACAGTAAGTAGAGTCAGTTATCTTGTACTTAAGTCGGCATTGTGCCTTTTGTATTTAATGCCGATGCTATTTCTGTGTTTCATCGTCAATAAGAAGGTCACAGGGATGCAGTAAACCGGAAGTGAGCATCGGAATCTATAACTAGTGTCACAGGAATGGTTCAAAACATAGACAGTGAGAAGAGTCAGTTTTCTTGTACTTAAGTCGGCATTGTGCCTTTTGTATTTAATTCCGATGCAATTTCTGTGTTTCATCGTCAATAAGAAGGTCAGAGGGATACAGTATACTTGAAGTGAAGCATCGGAATCTATAACTAGTGTCACATGAATGGTTCAAAATATAGACAGTAAGATGAGTCAGTTTTCTTGTACTTAAGTCGGCATTGTGCCTTTTGTATTTAATTCGGAAGCAATTTCTGTGTTTCATCGTAATTAAGAAGGTCAGAGTTTTACATTAAACCTGAAGTGAAGCATCGGAATCTGTAACTAGTGTCACAGGAATGGTTCAAAGCGTAGACAGTAAGAAGAGTCAGTTTTCTTGTACTTAAGTAGGCATTGTAATCTGTTGTATTTAATTCCGATGCAATTTCTGTGTTTCATCGTCAATAGGAAGGTCAGACGGATATAGTAAACCTGAAGTGAAGCATCGGAATCTGTAACTAGTGTCACATGAATGGTTCAAATCATAGACAGTAAGAAGAGTCAGATTTCTTGTACTTAAGTCGGCATTGTGCTTTTTGTATTTAATTCCGATGCAATTTCTGTGTTTTATCGTCAATAAGGAGGTCAGAGGGATACAGTAAACCTCAAGTGAAGCATCGGAATCAATATTTAGTGTCGCAGGAACGGTTCAAAACATAGACAATAAGGAGAGTCAGTTTTCTTGTACTTAATTCGACATTGTGCCTACTCTATTTAATTCCGACGCAATTTCTGTGTTTCATCGTCAATTAGAAGGTCAGAGGGATACAGTAAACCTGAAGTGAAGCATCGGAATCTATAACTATTGTCACAGGAATAGTTCAAATAATAGACAGTAAGAAGAGTCAGTTTTTTGTACTTAAGTCGGCATTGTGCCTTTCGTATTTAATTCCGATGCAATTTCAGGGATTCATCGTCAATAAGGAGGTCAGAGGGATACAGTGAACCTGAGGTGAAGCATCGGAATCTATAACTAGTGTCACAGGAATGGTTCAAAACATAGACTGTAAGAAGAGTCAGTCTCCTTGCACTTAAGTCGGAATTGTGCCTCTTGCATTTAATTCCGATGCAATTTCTGTGTTTCATCGTCAATAAGAAGGTCAGAGGGATACAGTAAACCTGAAGTGAAGCATCGGAATCTGTAACTAGTGTCACAGGAATGGTTGAAAACATAGACAGTAAGAAGAGTCAGTTTTCTTGTACTTAAGTCGGCATTGTGCCTTTTGTATTTAATTCCGATGCAATTTCTGTGTTTCATCGTCAATAAGAAGGTCAGAGGAATGCAGTAAACCTGAAGTGAAGCATCGGAATCTATAACTCGTGTCACTGGAATCTTTCAATACATAGACAGTAAGAAGAGTCAGTTTTCTTGTACTTAAGTCAGCATTGCGCCTTTTGTATTTAATTCCGATGCAATTTCAGTGTTTCATCGACAACAAGGAAGTCAGATGGATACAGTTAACCTGAAGTGAAGCATCTGAATCTATAACCAGTGTCACAGGAATGGTTCAAACATAGACAGTAAGAAGAGTCAGTTTCCTTGTACTTAAGTCGGCATTGTGCCTTTTGTATTTAATTCCGACGCAATTTCTGTGTTTCATCGTCTATAAGAAGGTCAGAGGGATACAGTAAACCTGAAGTGAAGCATCGGAATATATAACTAGTGTCACAGGAATGGTTCAAACATAGACAGTAAGAAGAGTCAGTTTTCTTGTACTTAAGTCGGCATTGTGTCTTTTGTATTTCATTCCGATGCAATTTCTGTGTTTCGTGGTCAATAAGATGGCCCATGGGATACAGTAAACCTGAAGTGAAGCATCGGAATCTAAAACCGGTCTCACAGGAAAGGTTCAAAGCATAGACAGTATGAAGAGCCAGCCTTCTTGTACTTGAGTCGGCATTGTGCCTTTTGTATTTAATTCCGATGCAAATTCTGTGTTTCATCGTTAATAAGAAAGTCAGAGGGATACAGTATACCTGAAGTGAAGAATCGGAATCTATAACTAGTGTCAAAGGAATGGTTCAAAACATAGACAGTAAGAAGAGTCAGTTTTCTTGTACTTAAGTCGGCATTGTGCCTTTTGTATTTAATTCCGATGCAATTTCTGTGCTTCATCGTCAATAGGAAGGTCAGAGGGATATAGTAAACCTGAAGTGAAGCATCGGAATCTATAACTAGTGTCACAGGAATGGTTCAAAACGTAGACAGTAAGAAGGGTCAGTTTTCTTGTACTTATGCCGGCATTGTGCCTTTTGTATTTAATTCCGACGCAATTTCTGTGTTTCATCGTCAGTAAGAAGGTCAGAGGGATACAGCAAAGCTGAAGTGAAGCATCGGAATCTATAACTAGTGTCACAGGAATGGTTCAAATCTTAGACATTAAGAAGAGTCAGTTTTCTTGTACTTAAGTCGGCATTGTGCCATTTGTATTTAATTCCGATGCAATTTCTGTGTTTCATCGTCAATAAGAAGGTCAGAGGGATACAGTAAACATGAAGTGAATTATCGGAATCTATAACTAGAGTCACAGGAATAGTTCAAAACATAGACAGTAAGAAGAATCAGTTTTCTTCTACTTAAGTCGGCATTGTGCCTTTTGTATTTAATTCCGTTTTAATTTCTGTGTTTCATCGTCAATAAGAAGGTCAGAGGGATACGGTAAACCTGAAGTGAAGCATCGGAATCTAATACTAGTGTCACAGGAATGGTTAAAACATAGACAGTAAGAAGAGTTAGTTTTCTTGTACTTAAGTCGGCATCGTATCTTTTGTATTTAGTTCCGATGCAATTTCTGTGATTCATCGTCAATAAGAAGGTCAGAGGGATACAGTAAACCTGAAGTGAAGCATCGGAATCTATAACTAGTGTCACATGAATGGTTCAGACGTAGACAGTAAGAAGGGTCAATTTTCTTGTACTTAAGGCGGCATTGTGCCTTTTGTATTTAATTCCAATGCAATTTCTGCGTTTCATCGCCAATAAGAAGGTCAGAGGGATTCAGTAAACCTGAAGTGAAGCATCGGAATCTATAACTAGTGTCACATGAATGGTTCAGACGTAGACAGTAAGAAGGGTCAATTTTCTTGTACTTAAGGCGGCATTGTGCCTTTTGTATTTAATTCCGATGCAATTTCTGTGCTTCATCGTCAATAGGAAGGTCAGTGGGATATAGTAAACCTGAAGTGAAGCATCGGAATCTATAACTAGTGTCACAGGAATGGTTCAAAACGTAGACAGTAAGAAGAGTCAGTTTTCTTGTACTTAAGTCGGCATTGTGCCTTTTGTATTTAATTCCGATGCAATTTCTGTGTTTCATCGTCAATAAGAATGCCAGAGGGATACAGTAAAGCTGAAGTGAAGCATCGGAATCTATAACTAGTGTCACAGGAATGGTTCAAAACTTAGACATTAAGAAGAGTCAGTTTTCTTCTACTTAAGTCGGCATTGTGCCTTTTGTATTTAATTCCGGTTTAATTTCTGTGTTTCATCGTCAATAAGAAGGTCAGAGGGATACGGTAAACCTGAAGTGAAGGATCGGAATCTAATACTAGTGTCACAGGAATGGTTAAAACATAGACAGTAAGAAGAGTTAGTTTTCTTGTACTTAAGTCGGCATCGTATCTTTTGTATTTAGTTCTCACGCAATTTCTGTGATTCATCGTCAATAAGAAGGTCAGAGGGATACAGTAAACCTGAAGTGAAGCATCGGAATCTACAACTATTGTCACATGAATGGTTCAACACATAGACAGTAAGTAGCGTCAGTTATCTTGTACTTAAGTCGGCATTGTGCCTTTTGTATTTAATGCCGATGCTATTTCTGTGTTTCATCGTCAATAGGAAGGTCACAGGGATGCAGTAAACCGGAAGTGAGCATCGGAATCTATAACTAGTGTCACAGGAATGGTTCAAAACATAGACAGTGAGAAGAGTCAGTTTTCTTGTACTTAAGTCGGCATTGTGCCTTTTGTATTTAATTGCGATGCAATTTCTTTGTTTCATCGTCAATAAGAAGGTCAGAGGGATACAGTAAACTTGAAGTGAAGCATCGGAATCTATAACTAGAGTCACATGAATGGTTCAAAATATAGACAGTAAGAAGAGTCAGTTTTCTTGTACTTAAGTCGGCATTGTGCCTTTTGTATTTAATTCCGAAGCAATTTCTGTGTTTCATCGTAATTAAGAAGGTCAGAGTTATACATTAAACCTGAAGTGAAGCATCGGAATCTGTAACTAGTGTCACAGGAATGGTTCAAAACGTAGACAGTAAGATGAGTCAGTTTTCTTGTACTTAAGTCGGCATTGTGCCTTTTGCATTTAATTCCGATGCAATTTCTGTGTTTCATCAACAATAAGAAGGTCAGAGGGATACAGTAAACCTGAAGTGAAGCAACGGAATCTATAACTAGTGTCACATTAATGGTTCAAAACTTAGACAGTAAGAAGAGTCAGTTTTCTTGTACTTAAGTAGGCATTGTAACCTTTTGTATTTAATTCCGATGCAATTTCTGTGTTTCATCGTCAATAGGGAGGTCAGAGGGATATAGTAAACCTGAAGTGAAGCATCGGAATCTGTAACTAGTGTCACATGAATGGTTCAACTCATAGACAGTAAGAAGAGTCAGATTTCTTGTACTTAAGTCGGCATTGTGCTTTTTGTATTTAATTCCGATGCAATTTCTGTGTTTTATCGTCAATAAGGAGGTCAGAGGGATACAGTAAACCTCAAGTGAAGCATCGGAATCAATATTTAGTGTCACAGGAACGGTTCAAAACATAGACAATAAGGAGAGTCAGTTTTCTTGTACTTAATTCGACATTGTGCCTGCTCTATTTAATTCCGACGCAATTTCTGTGTTTCATCGTCAATTAGAAGGTCAGATTGATACAGTAAACCTGAAGTGAAGCATCGGAATCTATAACTATTGTCACAGGAATGGTTCAAATAATTAACAGTAAGAAGAGTCAGTTTTCTTGTACTTAAGTCGGCATTGTGCCTTTTGTATTTAATTCCGATGCAATTTCAGGGATTCATCGTCAATAAGGAGGTCAGTGGGATACAGTGAACCTGAGGTGAAGCATCGGAATCTATAACTAGTGTCACAGGAATGGTTCAAAACATAGACTGTAAGAAGAGTCGGTCTCCTTGCACTTAAGTCGGAATTGTGCCTCTTGCATTTAATTCCGATGCAATTTCTGTGTTTCATCGTCAATAAGAAGGTCAGAGGGATACAGTAATCCTGAAGTGAAGCATCGGAATCTATAACTAGTGTCACAGGAATGGTTCAAAACATAGACAGTAAGAAGAGTCAGTTTTCTTGTACTTAAGTCGGCATTGTGCCTTTTGTATTTAATTCCGATGCAATTTCTGTGTTTCATCGTCAATAAGAAGGTCAGAGGAATACAGTAAACCTGAAGTGAAGCATCGGAATCTATAACTAGTGTCACTGGAATCTTTCAATACATAGACAGTAAGAAGAGTCAGTTTTCTTGTACTTAAGTCGGCGTTGTGCCTTTTGTAATTATTTCCGATGCCATTTCTGTATTTCATCGTCAATAAGAAGGTCAGAGGGATATAGTAAACCTGAAGTGAAGCATCGGAATCTATAAGTAGTGTCAAAGGAATAGTACAAAGCAAAGACAGTAAGAAGAGTCAGTTTTCTTTTACTTAAGTCAGCATTGCGCCTTTTGTATTTAATTCCGATGCAATTTCGGTGTTTCATCGACAATAAGGAAGTCAGATGGATACAGTTAACCTGAAGTGAAGCATCTGAATCTATAACTAGTGTCACAGGAATGGTTCAAATCATAGACAGTAAGAAGAGTCAGTTTCCTTGTACTTAAGTCGGCATTGTGCCTTTTGTATTTAATTCCGGTGCAATTAATGTGTTTCATCGTCAATAAGAAGGTCAGAGGGATACAGTATACCTGAAGTGAAGAATCGGAATCTATAACTAGTGTCAAAGGAATGGTTCAAATATAGACAGTAAGAAGAGTCAGTTTTCTTGTACTTTAGTCGGCATTGTGCCTTTTGTATTTAATTCCGATGCAATTTCTGTGCTTCATCGTCAATAGGAAGGTCAGAGGGATATAGTAAACCTGAAGTGAAGCATCGGAATCTATAACTAGTGTCACAGGAATGGTTCAAAACGTAGACAGTAAGAAGGGTCAGTTTTCTTGTACTTATGATGGCATTGTGCCTTTTGTATTTAATTCCGACGCAATTTCTGTGTTTCATCGTCAGTAAGAAGGTCAGAGGGATACAGTAAAGCTGAAGTGAAGCATCGGAATCTATAACTAGTGTCACAGGAATGGTACAAATCTTAGACATTAAGAAGAGTCAGTTTTCTTGTACTTAAGTCGGCATTGTGCCATTTGTATTTAATTCCGATGCAATTTCTGTGTTTCATCGTCAATAAGAAGGTCAGAGGGATACAGTAAACCTGAAGTGAAGCATCGGAATCTATAACTAGTGTCACAGGAATAGTTCAAAACATAGACAGTAAGAAGAATCAGTTTTCTTCTACTTAAGTCGGCATTGTGCCTTTTGTATTTAATTCCGTTTTAATTTCTGTGTTTCATCGTCAATAAGAAGGTCAGAGGGATACGGTAAACCTGAAGTGAAGCATCGGAATCTAATACTAGTGTCACAGGAATGGTTAAAACATAGACAGTAAGAAGAGTTAGTTTTCTTGTACTTAAGTCGGCATCGTATCTTTTGTATTTAGTTCCGATGCAATTTCTGTGATTCATCGTCAATAAGAAGGTCAGAGGGATACAGTATACCTGAAGTGAAGCATCGGAATCTATAACTAGTGTCACATGAATGGTTCAGACATAGACAGTAAGAAGGGTCAATTTTCTTGTACTTAAGTCGGCATTGTGCCTTTTGTATTTAATACCAATGCAATTTCTGCGTTTCATCGCCAATAAGAAGGTCAGAGGGATTCAGTAAACCTGAAGTGAAGCATCGGAGTCTATAACTACTGTCACATGAATGGTTTAAACATAGACAGTAAGAAGACTCAGTTATCTTGTACTTAAGTCGGCATTGTGCCTTTTGTATTTAATGCCGATGCTATTTCTGTGTTTCATCGTCAATAAGAAGGTCACAGGGATGCAGTAAACCGGAAGTGAGCATCGGAATCTATAACTAGTGTCACAGAAATGGTTCAAAACATAGACAGTGAGAAGAGTCAGTTTTCTTGTACTTAATTCGGCATTGTGCCTTTTGTATTTAATTCCGATGCAATTTCTGTGTATCATCGTCAATAAGAAGGTCAGAGGGATACAGTAAACTTGAAGTGAAGCATCGGAATCTATAACTAGTGTCACAGGAATGGTTCAAACCATAGACTGTAAGAAGAGTACGTTTTCTTGTACTTAAGTCGGCATTGTACCTCTTGCATTTAATTCCGATGCAATTTCTGTGTTTCATTGTCAATAAGAAGGTCAGAGGGATACAGTAAACCTGAAGTGAAGCATCGGAATCTATAATTAGTGTCACAGGAATGGTTCAGACATAGACAGTAAGAAGGGTCAATTTTCTTGTACTTAAGTCGGCATTGTGCCTTTTGTATTTAATTCCAATGCAATTTCTGCGTTTCATCGCCAATAAGAAGGTCAGAGGGATTCAGTAAACCTGTAGTGAAGCATCGGAATCTATAACTACTGTCACATGAATGGTTTAAACATAGACAGTAAGAAGAGTCAGTTTTCTTGTACATAAGTCGGCATTGTGCCATTTGTATTTAATTTCGATGCAATTTCTGTGTTTCGTCATCAAGAAGAAGGTCCATGGGATACAGTAAATCTGAAGTGAAGCATCGGAAACCAAAACCGGTCTCACAGGAAAGGTTCAAAACATAGACAGTTTGAAGAGCCAGCCTTCATCTACTTGAGTCGGCATTGTGCCTTTTGTATTTAATTCCGATGCAATTTCTGTGTTTCATCAACAATAAGAAGGTCAGAGGGATACAGTAAACCTGAAGTGAAGCAACGGAATCTATAACTAGTGTCACAGGAATGGTTCAAAACATAGACTGTAAGAAGAGTCAGTCTCCTTGCACTTAAGTCGGAATTGTGCCTCTTGCATTTAATTCCGATGCTATTTCTGTGTTTCATCGTCAATGAGAAGGTCAGAGGGATACAGTAAACCTGAAGTGAAGCATCGGAGTCTATAACTAGTGTCACAGGAATGGTTCAAAACATAGACAGTAAGAAGAGTCAGTTTTCTTGTACTTAAGTCGGCATTGTGCCTTTTGTATTTAATTCCGATGCAATTTCTGTGTTTGATCGTCAATAAGAAGGTCAGAGGAATACAGTAAACCTGAAGCGAAGCATCGGAATCTATAACTAGTGTCACTGGAATCTTTCAATACATAGACAGTAAGAAGAGTCAGTTTTCTTGTACTTAAGTCGGCGTTGTGCCTTTTGTATTTAATTCCGATGCAATTTCTGTATTTCATCGTCAATAAGAAGGTCAGAGGGATATAGTAAACCTGAAGTGAAGCATCGGAATCTATAAGTAGTGTCACAGGAATAGTACAAAGCAAAGACAGTAAGAAGAGTCAGTTTTCTTTTACTTAAGTCGGCATTGTGCCTTTTGTATTTAATTCCGATGCAATTAATGTGTTTCATCGTCAATAAGAAGGTCAGAGGGATACAGTAAACCTGAAGTGAAGCATCGGAATATATAACTAGTGTCACAGGAATGGTTCAAACATAGACAGTAAGAAGAGTCAGTTTTCTTGTACTTAAGTCGGCATTGTGTCTTTTGTATTTAATTCCGATGCAATTTCTGTGTTTTGTGGTCAATAAGATGGCCCATGGGATACAGTAAACCTGAAGTGAAGCATCGGAATCTAAAACCGGTCTCACAGGAAAAGTTCAAAGCATAGACAGTATGAAGAGCCAGCCTTCTTGTACTTGAGTCGGCATTGTGCCTTTTGTATTTAATTCCGATGCAATTTCTGTGTTTCATCGTTAATAAGAAGGTCAGAGGGATACAGTATACCTGAAGTGAAGAATCGGAATCTATAACTAGTGTCAAAGGAATGGTTCAAAAATAGACAGTAAGAAGAGTCAGTTTTCTTGTACTTAAGTCGGCATTGTGCCTTTTGTATTTAATTCCGATGCAATTTCTGTGCATCATCGTCAATAGGAAGGTCAGAGGGATATAGTAAACCTGAAGTGAAGCATCGGAATCTATAACTAGTGTCACAGGAATGGTTCAAATCTTAGACATTAAGAAGAGTCAGTTTTCTTGTACTTAAGTCGGCATTGTGCCATTTGTATTTAATTCCGATGCAATTTCTGTGTTTCATCGTCAATAAGAAGGTCAGAGGGATACAGTAAACCTGAAGTGAAGCATCGGAATCTATAACTAGTGTCACAGGAATAGTTCAAAACATAGACAGTAAGAAGAATCAGTTTTCTTCTACTTAAGTCGGCATTGTGCCTTTTGTATTTATTTCCGTTTTAATTTCTGTGTTTCATCGTCAATAAGAAGGTCAGAGGGATACGGTAAACCTGAAGTGAAGCATCGGAATCTAATACTAGTGTCACAGGAATGGTTAAAACATAGACAGTAAGAAGAGTTAGTTTTCTTGTACTTAAGTCGGCATCGTATCTTTGGTATTTAGTTCCGATGCAATTTCTATGATTCATCGTCAATAAGAAGGTCAGAGGGATACAGTAAACCTGAAGTGAAGCATCGGAATCTATAAGTAGTGTCTCATGAATGGTTCAACACATAGACAGTAAGAAGACTCAGTTATCTTGTACTTAAGTCGGCATTGTGCCTTTTGTATTTAATGCCGATGCTATTTCTGTGTTTCATCGTCAATAAGAGGGTCACAGGGATGCAGATCCGGAAGTGAGCATCGGAATCTATAACTAGTGTCACAGGAATGGTTCAAAACATAGACAGTGAGTAGAGTCAGTTATCTTGTACTTAAGTCGGCATTGTGCCTTTTGTATTTAATTCCGATGCAATTTCTGTGTTTCATCGTCAATAAGAAGGTCAGAGGGATACAGTAAACTTGAATTGAAGCATCGGAATCTATAACTAGTGTCACAGGAATGGTTCAAACCATAGACTGTAAGAAGAGTCAGTTTTCTTGTACTTAAGTCGGCATTGTACCTCTTGCATTTAATTCCGATGCAATTTCTATGTTTCATCGTCAATAAGAAGGTTAGAGGGATACAGTAATCCTGAAGTGAAGCCTCGGAATCTATAACTAGTGTCACAGGAATGGTTCAAAACATAGACAATAAGAAGAGTCAGTTTTCTTGTACTGAAGTCGGCATTGTGCCTTTTCTATTTAATTCCGATGCAATTTCTGTGTTTCATCAACAATAAGAAGGTCAGAGGGATACAGTAAACCTGAAGTGAAGCATCGGAATCCATAACTAGTGTCACTGGAATGGTTCAAAACTTATACTGTAAGAAGAGTAGGGTTTCTTGTATTTAAGTCGGCATTGTGCCTTTTGTATTTATTTTCGATGCAATTTCTCTGTTTCATCGTCAATAAGAAGGTCAGAGGGATACAGAAAACCTGATGTGAAGCATCGGAATCTATAACTAGTGTCACATGGATGGTTCAAAACATAGACAGCAAGAAGAGTCAGTTTTCTTGTACTTAAGCCGACATTGTGCTTTTTGTATTTAATTCTGATGCAATTTCTGTGTTTCATCGTCAATAAGAAGGTCCGAGGGATACAGTAAACCTGAAGTGAAGCATCGGAATCAATATTTAGTGTCACAGGTGTGGTTCAAAACATAGACAGTAAGAAGAGTCAGTTTCCTTGTACTTAAGTCGGCATTGTGCCTTTTGTATTTAATTCCGATGCAATTTCTGTGTTTCATCGTCAACAAGAAGGTCAGAGGGATACAGTAAACCTGAAGTGAAGCATCGGAATCTATAACTAGTGTCACACGAATTGTACAAAACATAGATGGTAAGAAGAGTCTGTTTTCTTGAACTTAAGTCGGCATTGTGCTTTTGTATTTAATTCCGATACATTTCTGTGTTTCATCGTCGATATAAGATCAGAGGGATGCAGTAATCCTGAAGTGAAGCATCGGAAACTATAACTAGTATCCTAGGAATGGTTCAAACCATACTCTGTTAGAAGAGTCAGTTTTTTTGTACTTAAGTCGGCATTGTACCTCTTGCATTTAATTCCGATGCAATTTCTGTGTTTCATTGTCAATAAGAAGGTCAGAGGGATACAGTAAACTTGAAGTGAAGCATCGGAATCTATAATTAGTGTCACAGGAATGGTTCAGACATAGACAGTAAGAAGGGTTAATTTTCTTGTACTTAAGTCGGCATTGTGCCTTTTGTATTTAATTCCAATGCAATTTCTGCGTTTCATCGCCAATAAGAAGGTCAGAGGGATTCTGTAAACGTGAAGTGAAGCATCGGAATCTATAACTACTGTCACATGAATGGTTTAAACATAGACTGTAGAAAGAGTCAGTTTTCTTGTCCATAACTCGGCATTGTGCCTTTTGTATTTGATTTCAATGCAATTTCTGTGTTTCATCGTCAATAAGAAGGTCAGAGGGATACAGTAAACCTGAAGTGAAGCATCGGAATCTATAATTAGTGTCAAATGAATGGTTCAATACATAGAGAGTAAGAAGAGTCAGTTTTCTTGTACTTAAGTCGGCATTGTGCCTTTTGGATTTAATTCCGATCCGATTTCTGTGTTTCATCGTCAATAAGAAGGTCAGAGGGATACAGCAAACCTGAAGTGAAGCATCGGAATCTATAACTAGTGTCAGAGGAATGGTTCAAAACATAGACAGTAAGGAGAGTCAGTTTTATTGTATTTAATTTGGCATTGTGCCTCTTTTATTTAATTCCGACGCAATATCTGTGTTTCATCGTCAATAAGAAGGTCAGAGGGATACAGCAAACCTGATGTGAAGCATCGGCATCCATAACTAGTGTCACAGGAATGGTTCAAAACATAGACAGTAAGAAGAGTCACTTTTCTTGTACTTAAGTCGGCACTGTTCTTTTCTATTTAATTCCGATGCAATTTCTATGTTTCATCGTCAATAAGAAGGTCAGAGGGATACAGTAACCCTGAAGTGAAGCCTCGGAATCTATAACTAGTGTCACAGGAATGGTTCAAAACATAGACAATAAGAAGAGTCAGTTTTCTTGTACTGAAGTCGGCATTGTGCCTTTTCTATTTAATTCCGATGCAATTTCTGTGTTTCATCAACAATAAGAAGGTCAGAGGGATACAGTAAACCTGAAGTGAAGCATCGGAATCTATAACTAGTGTCACTGGAATGGTTCAAAACTTAGACAGTAAGAAGAGTAAGGTTTCTTGTATTTAAGTCGGCATTGTGCCTTTTGTATTTATTTTCGATGCAATTTCTCTGTTTCATCGTCAATAAGAAGGTCAGAGGGATACAGAAAACCTGATGTGAAGCATCGGAATCTATAACTAGTGTCACATGAGTGGTTCAAAACATAGACAGCAAGAAGAGTCAGTTTTGTTGTACTTAGGTCGACATTGTGCCATTTGTATTTAATTCCGATGCAATTTCTGTGTTTCATCGTCAATAAGAAGGTCAGAGGGATACAGTAAACCTGAAGTGAAGCATCGGAATCAATATTTAGTGTCACAGGTGTGGTTCAAAACATAGACAGTAAGAAGAGTCAGTTTCCTTGTACTTAAGTCGGCATTGTGCCTTTTGTATTTAATTCCGATGCAGTTTCTGTGTTTCATCGTCAATAAGAAGGTCAGAAGGATACAGTAAACCTGAAGTGAAGCATCGGAATCTATAACTAGTGTCACACGAATGGTTCAAAACATAGATGGTAAGAAGAGTCTGTTTTCTTGTACATAAGTCGGCATTGTGCTTTTGTATTTAATTCCGATATATTTCTGTGTTTCATCGTCGATATAAGGTCAGAGGGATGCAGTAATCCTGAAGTGAAGCATCGGAAACTATAACTAGGGTCCTAGGAATGGTTCAAACCATACTCTGTTAGAAGAGTCAGTTTTCTTGTACTTAAGTCGGCATTGTACCTCTTGCATTTAATTCCGATGCAATTTCTGTGTTTCATTGTCAATAAGAAGGTCAGAGGGATACAGTAAACTTGAAGTGAAGCATCGGAATCTATAATTAGTGTCACAGGAATGGTTCAGACATAGACAGTAAGAAGGGTTAATTTTCTTGTACTTAAGTCGGCATTGTGCCTTTTGTATTTAATTCCAATGCAATTTCTGCGTTTCATCGCCAATAAGAAGGTCAGAGGGATTCTGTAAACGTGAAGTGAAGCATCGGAATCTATAACTACTGTCACATGAATGGTTTAAACATAGACTGTAGAAATAGTCAGTTTTCTTGTACATAACTCGGCATTGTGCCTTTTGTATTTGATTTCAATGCAATTTCTGTGTTTCATCGTCAATAAGAAGGTCAGAGGGATACAGTAAACCTGAAGTGAAGCATCGGAATCTATAATTAGTGTCAAATGAATGGTTCAATACATAGAGAGTAAGATGAGTCAGTTTTCTTGTACTTAAGTCGGCATTGTGCCTTTTGGATTTAATTCCGATCCAATTTCTGTGTTTCATCGTCAATAAGAAGGTCAGAGGGATACAGTAAACCTGAAGTGAAGCATCGGAATCTATAACTAGTGTCAGAGGAATGGTTCAAAACATAGACAGTAAGGAGAGTCAGTTTTCTTGTATTTAATTTGGCATTGTGCCTCTTTTATTTAATTCCGACGCAATATCTGTGTTTCATCGTCAATAAGAAGGTCAGAGGGATACAGCAAACCTGATGTGAAGCATCGGCATCCATAACTACTGTCACAGGAATGGTTCAAAACATAGACAGTAAGAAGAGTCACTTTTCTTGTACTTAAGTCGGCATTGTGCCTTTTCTATTTAATTCCGATGCAATTTCTGTGTTTCATCGTCAATAAGAAGGTCAGAGGGATACAGTAACCCTGAAGTGAAGCCTCGGAATCTATAACTAGTGTCACAGGAATGGTTCAAAACATAGACAATAAGAAGAGTCAGTTTTCTTGTACTGAAGTCGGCATTGTGCCTTTTCTATTTAATTCCGATGCAATTTCTGTGTTTCATCAACAATAAGAAGGTCAGAGGGATACAGTAAACCTGAAGTGAAGCATCGGAATCTATAACTAGTGTCACTGGAATGGTTCAAAACTTAGACAGTAAGAAGAGTAAGGTTTCTTGTATTTAAGTCGGCATTGTGCCTTTTGTATTTATTTTCGATGCAATTTCTCTGTTTCATCGTCAATAAGAAGGTCAGAGGGATACAGAAAACCTGATGTGAAGCATCGGAATCTATAACTAGTGTCACATGAGTGGTTCAAAACATAGACAGCAAGAAGAGTCAGTTTTGTTGTACTTAGGTCGACATTGTGCCATTTGTATTTAATTCCGATGCAATTTCTGTGTTTCATCGTCAATTCGAAGGTCACAGGGATACAGTAAACCTGAAGTGAAGCATCGGAATCAATATTTAGTGTCACAGGTGTGGTTCAAAACATAGACAGTAAGAAGAGTCAGTTTCCTTGTACTTAAGTCGGCATTGTGCCTTTTGTATTTAATTCCGATGCAATTTCTGTGTTTCATCGTCAATAAGAAGGTCACAGGGATACAGTAAACCTCAAGTGAAGTATCGGAATCTATAACTAGTGTCACTCGAATGGTTCAAAACATAGATGGTAAGAAGAGTCAGTTTTCTTGTACTTAAGTCGGCATTGTGCTTTTGTATTTAATTCCGATACATTTCTGTGTTTCATCGTCGATATAAGGTCAGAGGGATGCAGTAATCCTGAAGTGAAGCATCGGAAACTATAACTAGTGTCACAGGAATGGTTCAAAACATAGACAGTAAGTAGAGTCAGATTTCTTGTACTTAAGTCGGCATTGTGCTTTTTGTATTTAATTCCGATGCAATTTCTGTGTTTCATCGTCAATAAGAAGGTCAGAGGGATACAGTAAAGCTGAAGTGAAGCATCGGAATCTATAACTAGTGTCACAGGAATGGTTCAAAACTTAGACATTAAGAAGAGTCAGTTATCTTGTACTTATGTCGGCATTGTGCCATTTGTATTTAATTCCGATGCAATTTCTGTGTTTCATCGTCAATAAGAATGTCAGAGGGATACAGTAAACCTGAAGTGAAGCATCGGAATCTATAACTAGTGTCACAGGAATAGTTCAGATCATAGACAGTAAGAAGAGTCAGTTTTCTTCTACTTAAGTCGGCATTGTGCCTTTTGTATTTAATTCCGTTTTAATTTCTGTGTTTCATCGTCAATAAGAAGGTCAGAGGGATACGGTAAACCTGAAGTGAAGGATCGGAATGTAATACTAGTGTCACAGGAATGGTCAAAACATAGACAGTAAGAAGAGTTAGTTTTCTTGTACTTAAGTCGGCATCGTATCTTTTGTATTTAGTTCCGATGCAATTTCTGTGATTCATCGTCAATAAGAAGGTCAGAGGGATACAGTAAACCTGAAGTGAAGCATCGGAATCTATAACTAGTGTCACAGGAATGGTTCAAAACATAGACAGTAGGAAGCGTCAGTATTCTTGTACTTAAGTCGGCATTGTGCCTTTTGTATTTAATTCCGATGCAATTTCAGTGTTTCATCGTCAACAAAAAGGGCAGAGGGATATAGTAAATCAGAGGTGAAGCATCGGAATCTATATCTAGTGTCACATGAATGATTCAAAACATAGACAGTGAGAAGAGTCAGTTTTCTTGTACTTAAGCCGGCATTGTGCCTTTTGTATTTAATTCCAATGCAATTTCTGTGTTTCATCGTCAATAAGAAGGTCAGAGGGATACAGTAAACTTGAAGTGAAGCATCGGAATCTATAACTAGTGTCACATGAATGGTTCAAAATAAAGACAGTAAGAAGAGTCAGTTTTCTTGTACTTAAGTCGGCATTGTGCCTTTTGTATTTAATTCCGAAGCAATTTCTGTGTTTCATCGTAATTAAGAAGGTCAGAGTTATACATTAAACCTGAAGTGAAGCATCGGAATCTGTAACTAGTGTCACAGGAATGGTTCAAAACGTAGACAGTAAGAAGAGTCAGTATTCTTGTACTTAAGTCGGCATTGTGCCTTTTGTATTTAATTCCGATGCAATTTCTGTGTTTCATCAACAATAAGAAGGTCAGAGGGATACAGTAAACCTGAAGTGAAGCAACGGAATCTATAACTAGTGTCACAGGAATGGTTCAAAACTTAGACAGTAAGAAGAGTCAGATTTCTTGTACTTAAGTCGGCATTGTGCTTTTTGTATTTAATTCCGATGCAATTTCTGTGTTTTATCGTCAATAAGGAGGTCAGAGGGATACAGTAAACCTCAAGTGAAGCATCGGAATCAATATTTAGTGTCACAGGAACGGTTCAAAACATAGACAATAAGGAGAGTCAGTTTTCTTGTACTTAATTCGACATTGTGCCTGCTCTATTTAATTCCGACGCAATTTCTGTGTTTCATCGTCAATTAGAAGGTCAGAGGGATACAGTAAACCTGAAGTGAAGCATCGGAATGTATAACTACTGTCACAGGAATGGTTCAAATAATAGACAGTAAGAAGAGTCAGTTTTCTTGTACTTAAGTCGGCATTGTGCCTTTTGTATTTAATTCCGATGCAATTTCAGGGATTCATCGTCAATAAGGAGGTCAGAGGGATACAGTGAACCTGAGGTGAAGCATCGGAATCTATCACTAGTGTCACAGGAATGGTTCAAAACATAGACTGTAAGAAGAGTCAGTCTCCTTGCACTTAAGTCGGAATTGTGCCTCTTGCATTTAATTCCGATGCAATATATGTGTTTCATCTTCAATAAGAAGGTCAGAGGGATGCAGTAAACCTGAAGTGAAGCATCGGAATCCATAACTAGTGTCACAGGAATGGTTCAAAGCATAGCCAGTAAGAAGAGTCAGTTTTCTTGTTCTTAAGTAGTCATTGTGCCATTTGTATTTAATTCCGATGCAATATCTGTATTTCATCGTCAATAAGAAGATCAGAGGGATACAGTAAACCAGAAGTGAAGCATCGGAATCTATAACTAGTGTCACAGGAATGGTTCAAACCATAGACAGTAAGAAGAGTCAGTTTTCTTGTACTTAAGTCGGCGTTGTGCCTTTTGTATTTAATTCCGATGCAATTTCTGTGTTTCATCGTCAATAAGTAGGTCAGAGGGATACAGCAAACCTGAAGTGAAGCATCGGCATCTATAACTAGCGTCACAGGAATGGTTCTAAACATAGACAGTAAGAAGAGCCAGTTTTCTTGTACTTAAGTGGGCATTGTTCCTTTTCTATTTAATTCCGATGCAATTTCTATGTTTCATCGTCAATAAGAAGGTCACAGGGATACAGTAACCGTGAAGTGAAGCCTCGGAATCTATAACTAGTGTCACAGGAATGGTTCAAAACATAGACAGTAAGAAGCGTCATATTTCTTGTACTGAAGTCGGCATTGTGCCATTTCTATTTAATTCCGATGCAATTTCTGTGTTTCATCAACAATAAGAAGGTCTGAGGGATACAGTAAACCAGAAGTGAAGCATCGGAATCTATAACTAGTGTCACTGGAATGGTTCAAAACTTAGACAGTAAGAAGAGTAAGTTTTCTTGTACCTAAGTCGGCATTGTGCCTTTTGTATTTATTTTCGATGCAATTTCTCTGTTTATCGTCAATAAGAAGGTCAGAGGGATACAAAAAACCTGATGTGAAGCATCGGAATCTATATCTAGTGTCACATGATTGGTTCAAAACACAGACAGCAAGAAGAGTCAGTTTTCTTGTACTTAAGTCGACATTGTGCTTTTTGTATTTAATTCTGATGCAATTTCTGTGTTTCATCGTCAATAAGAAGGTCAGAGGGATACAGTACACCTGAAGTGAAGTATCGGAATCAATATTTAGTGTCACAGGAGTGGTTCAAAACATAGACAGTAAGAAGAGTCAGTTTCCTTGTACTTAAGTCGGCATTGTGCCTTTTGTATTTAATTCCGATGCAATTTCTGTGTTTCATCGTCAATAAGAAGGTCAGAGGAATACACTAAACCTGAAGTGAAGCATCGGAATCTATAACTAGTGTCACAGGAATAGTTCAAAGCATAGACAGTAAGAAGAGTCAGTTATCTTGTACTTAAGTCGTCATTGTGCCATTTGTATTTAATTCCGATGCAATATCTGTATTTCATCGTCAATAAGAAGGTCAGAGGGATACAGTAAACCTGAAGTGAAGCATCGGTATCTATAACTAGTGTCACATGAATGGTTCAAAACATAGACAGTGAGAATAGTCAGTTTTCTTGTACTTAAGTCGGCATTGTGCTTTTTGTATTGAATTCCGATGCAATTTCTGTGTTTCATCGTCAATAAGAAGGTCAGAGGGATACAGTAAACCTGAAGTGAAGCATCGGAATCTATATTTAGTGTCACAGGAATGGTTCAAAACATAGACAGTAAGAAGTGTCAGTTTTTTTGTACTTAAGTCGGCATTGTACCTTTTGTATTTAATTCCGATGCAATTTATGTGATTCATCGTCAATAAGAAGGTCAGTGGGATACAGTAAACCTGAAGTGAAGCATCGGTATCTATAACTAGTGTCACATGAATGGTTTAAAACATAGACAGTAAGAAGAGTCAGTTTTTTTGTACTTAAGTCGGCATTGTGCTTTTTGTATTTAATTCCGATGCAATTTCTGTGTTTCATCGTCAATAAGAAGGTCAGAGGTATACAGTAAACCTGAAGTGAAGCATCGGAATCTATATTTAGTATCACATGAATGGTTCAAAACATAGACAGTAAGAGGAGTCAGTTTCCTTGTACTTAAGTCGGCATTGTGCTTTTTGTATTTAATTCTGATGCAATTTCTGTGTTTCATCGTCAATATGAAGGTCAGAGGGATACAGTAAACCTTAAGTGAAGCATCGGAATCAATATTTAGTGTCACAGGAGTGTTTCAAAACATAGACAGTAAGAAGAGTCAGTTTCCTTGTACTTAAGTCGGCATTGTGCATTTTGTATTTATTTCCGATGCAATTTCTGTGTTTCATCGTCAATAAGAAGGTCAGAGGGATACAGTAAACCTGAAGTGAAGCATCGGAATCTATAACTAGTGCCACAGGAATTGTTTAAAACATAGACAGTAAGAAGAGTCAGTTTTCTTGTACTTAAGTCGGCATTGTGCATTTTGTATTTAATTCCGAAGCAATTTCTGTGATTCATCGTCAATAAGAAGGTCAGAGGGATACAGTAAACCTGAAGTAAAGCATCGGAATCTATATTTAGTATCACATGAATGGTTCAAAACATAGACAGTAAGAATAGTCAGTTTTCTTGTACTTCAGTCGGCATTGTGCTTTTTGTATTTAATTTTGATGCAATTTCTGTGTTTCATCGTCAATAAGAAGGTCAAGGGGATACAGTAAACCTGAAGTGAAGCATTGGAATCAATATTTAGTGTCACAGTCGTGTTTCAAAACATAGACAGTAAGAAGAGTCAGTTTCCTTGTACTTAAGTCGGCATTGTGCATTTTGTATTTAATTCCGATGCAATTTCTGTGTTTCATCGTCAATAAGAAGGTCAAAGGAATGCAGTAAACCTGAAGTGAAGCATCGGAATCTATAACTAGTGTCACAGGAATTGTTCAAATCATAGACAGTAAGAAGAGTCAATTATCTTGTACTTAAGTCGTCATTGTGCCATTTGTATTTAATTCCGATGCAATATCTGTATTTCATCCTCAATACGAAGGTCAGAGGGATACAGTAAACCTTAAGTGAAGCATCGAAATCTATAACTAGTGTCACAGGAATGGATCAAAACATAGACAGTAAGAAGAGTCAGTTTTCTTGTACTTAAGTCGGCATTGTGCCTTTTGTATTTAATTCCGAAGCAATTTCTGTGATTCATCCTCAATAAGAAGGTCAGTGGGATACAGTAAACCTGAAGTGAAGCATCGGTATCTATAACTAGTGTCACATAAATGGTTCAAAACATAGACAGTAAGAAGAGTCAGATTTCTTGTACTTAAGTCGGCATTGTGCTTTTTGTATTTAATTCCGATGCAATTTCTGTGTTTCATCGTCAATAAGAAGGTCAGAGGGATACAGTAAACCTGAAGTGAAGCATCGGAATCTATATTTAGTGTCACATGAATGGTTCAAAACATAGACAGTAAGAAGAGTCAGTTTTCTTGTACTTAAGTCGGCATTGTGCTTTTTGTGTTTAATTCTGATGCAATTTCTGTGTTTCATCGTCAATAAGAAGGTCAGAGGGATACAGTTAACCGGAAGTGGAGCATTGGAATCTATATTTTGTGTCACAGGAATGGTTCAAAACATAGACAGTAAGAAGAGTCAGTTTTTTGTACTTAAGCCGGCATTGTGCCTTTTGTATTTAATTCCGATGCAATTTCTGTGATTCATCGTGAATAAGAAGGTCAGTGGGATACAGTAAACCTGAAGTGAAGCATCGGTATCTATAACTAGTGTCACATGAATGGTTTAAAACATAGACAGTAAGAAGAGTCAGTTTTTTTGTACTTAAGTCGGCATTGTGCTTTTTGTATTTAATTCCGATGCAATTTCTGTGTTTCATCGTCAATAAGTAGGTCAGAGGTATACAGTAAACCTGAAGTGAAGCATCGGAATCTATATTTAGTATCACATGAATGGTTCAAAACATAGACAGTAAGAGGAGTCAGTTTTCTTGTACTTAAGTCGGCATTATGCTTTTTGTATTTAATTCTGATGCAATTTCTGTGTTTCATCGTCAATAAGAAGGTCAGAGGGATACAGTAAACCTGCAGTGAAGCATCGGAATCAATATTTAGTGTCACAGGAGTGTTTCAAGACATAGACAGTAAGAAGAGTCAGTTTCCTTGTACTTAAGTCGGCATTGTGCATTTTGTATTTATGTCCGATGCAATTTCTGTGTTTCATCGTCAATAAGAAGGTCAGAGGGATACAGTAAACCTGAAGTGAAGCATCGGAATCTATAACTAGTGTCACAGGAATTGTTTAAAACATAGACAGTAAGAAGAGTCAGTTTTCTTGTACTTAAGTCGGCATTGTGCCTTTTGTATTTAATTCCGATGCAATTTCTGTGTTTGATCGTCAATAAGAAGGTCAGAGGAATACAGTAAACCTGAAGTGAAGCATCGGAATCTATAACTAGTGTCACAGGAATGGTTCAAAGCATAGACAGTAAGAAGAGTCAGTTATCTTGTACTTAAGTCGTCAATGTGCCATTTGTATTTAATTCCGATGCAATATCTGTATTTCATCGTCAATAAGAAGGTCAGTGGAATACAGTAAACCTGAAGTGAAGCATCGGAATCTATAACTAGTGTCACAGGAATGGTTCAAAACATAGACAGTAAGAAGAGTCAGTTTTCTTGTACTTAAGTCGGCATTGTTCCTTTTCTATTTAATTCCGATGCAATACCTATGTTTCATCGTCACTAAGAAGGTCACAGGGATACAGTAAACCTGACGTGAAGCATCGGAATCTATAACTAGTGTCACAGGAATGGATCAAAACATAGACAGTAAGAAGAGTCAGTTTTCTTGTACTTAAGTCGGCATTGTGCTTTTTGTGTTTAATTCTGATGCAATTTCTGTGTTTCATCGTCAATAAGAAGGTCAGAGGGATACAGTAAACCTGATGTGAAGCATCGGAATCAATATTTAGTGTCACAGGAGTGTTTCAAAGCATAGATAGTAAGAAGAGTCAGTTTCCTTGTACTTAAGTCGGCATTGTGAATTTTGTATTTATTTCCGATGCAATTTCTGTGTTTCATCGTCAATAAGATGGTCAGAGGGATACAGTAAACCTGAAGTGAAGCATCGGAATCTATAACTAGTGTCACAGGAATTGTTTAAAACATAGACAGTTAGAAGAGTCAGTTTTCTTGTACTTAAGTCGGCATTGTGCCTTTTGTATTTAATTCCGATGCAATTTCTGTGTTTGATCGTCAATAAGAAGGTCAGTGGAATACAGTAAACCTGAAGTGAAGCATCGGAATCTATAACTAGTGTCACAGGAATGGTTCAAAACATAGACAGTAAGAAGAGTCAGTTTTCTTGTACTTAAGTCGGCATTGTTCCTTTTCTATTTAATTCCGATGCAATACCTATGTTTCATCGTCACTAAGAAGGTCACAGGGATACAGTAAACCTGACGTGAAGCATCGGAATCTATAACTAGTGTCACAGGAATGGATCAAAACATAGACAGTAAGAAGAGTCAGTTTTCTTGTACTTAAGTAGGCATTGTGCTTTTTGTGTTTAATTCTGATGCAATTTCTGTGTTTCATCGTCAATAAGAAGGTCAGAGGGATACAGTAAACCTGATGTGAAGCATCGGAATCAATATTTAGTGTCACAGGAGTGTTTCAAAGCATAGATAGTAAGAAGAGTCAGTTTCCTTGTACTTAAGTCGGCATTGTGAATTTTGTATTTATTTCCGATGCAATTTCTGTGTTTCATCGTCAATAAGATGGTCAGAGGGATACAGTAAACCTGAAGTGAAGCATCGGAATCTATAACTAGTGTCACAGGAATTGTTTAAAACATAGACAGTAAGAAGAGTCAGTTTTCTTGTACTTAATTTAGCATTGTGCCTTTTCTATTTAATTCCGACGCAATTTCTGTGTTTCATCGTCAATAAGAAGGTCAGAGGGATACAGAAAACCTGAAGTGAAGCATCGGCATCAATAACTAGTGTCACAGGAATGGTTCAAAACATAGACAGTAAGAAGAGTCAGTTTTCTTGTACTTAAGACGGCATTGTTCCTTTTCTTTTTAATTCCGATGCAATTTCTATGTTTTATCGTCAATAAGAAGGTGAGAGGGATACAGTAACCCTGAAGTGAAGCATCGGATTCTATAACTAGTGTCATAGAAATGGTTCAAAACTTAGACAGTAAGAAGAGTAAGTTTTCTTGTACTTATGTCGGCAATGTGCCTTTTGTATTTAATTCCAATGCAATATCTGTGTTACATCGTCAATAAGAAGGTCAGTGGAATACAGTAAACCTGAAGTGAAGCATCGGAATCTATAACTAGTGTCACAGGAATGGTTCAAAACATAGACAGTAAGAAGAGTCAGTTTTCTTGTACTTAAGTCGGCATTGTTCCTTTTCTATTTAATTCCGATGCAATACCTATGTTTCATCGTCACTAAGAAGGTCACAGGGATACAGTAAACCTGACGTGAAGCATCGGAATCTATAACTAGTGTCACAGGAATGGATCAAAACATAGACAGTAAGAAGAGTCAGTTTTCTTGTACTTAAGTCGGCATTGTGCTTTTTGTGTTTAATTCTGATGCAATTTCTGTGTTTCATCGTCAATAAGAAGGTCAGAGGGATACAGTAAACCTGATGTGAAGCATCGGAATCAATATTTAGTGTCACAGGAGTGTTTCAAAGCATAGATAGTAAGAAGAGTCAGTTTCCTTGTACTTAAGTCGGCATTGTGAATTTTGTATTTATTTCCGATGCAATTTCTGTGTTTCATCGTCAATAAGATGGTCAGAGGGATACAGTAAACCTGAAGTGAAGCATCGGAATCTATAACTAGTGTCACAGGAATTGTTTAAAACATAGACAGTAAGAAGAGTCAGTTTTCTTGTACTTAAGTCGGCATTGTGCCTTTTGTATTTAATTCCGATGCAATTTCTGTGTTTGATCGTCAATAAGAAGGTCAGAGGAATACAGTAAACCTGAAGTGAAGCATCGGAATCTATAACTAGTGTCACAGGAATGGTTCAAAGCATAGACAGTAAGAAGAGTCAGTTATCTTGTACTTAAGTCGTCAATGTGCCATTTGTATTTAATTCCGATGCAATATCTGTATTTCATCGTCAATAAGAAGGTCAGAGGGATACAGTAAACCTGAAGTGAAGCATCGGAATCTATAACTAGTGTCACAGGAATGGTTCAAACCATAGACTGTAAGAAGAGTCAGTTTTCTTGTACTTAAGTCGGCATTGTGCCTTTTGGATTTAGTTCCGATCCAATTTCTGTGTTTCATCAACAATAAGAAGTTCAGAGGGATACAGTAAACCTGAAGTGAAGCATCGGAATCTATAACTAGTGTCACAGGAATGGTTCAAATCTTAGACAGTAAGAAGAGTCAGTTTTCTAGTACTTAGTTTGGCATTGTGCCTCTTCTATTTAATTCCGACGCAATTTCTGTGTTTCATCGTCAATAACAAGATCAAAGGGATACAGCAAACCTGAAGTGAAGCATCGGCATCTATAACTAGTGTCACAGGAATGGTTCAAAACATAGACAGTAAGAAGAGACAGTTTTCTTGTACTTAAGTCGGCATTGTTCCTTCTCTACTTAATTCCGATGCAATTTCTATGTTTCATCGTCAATAAGAAGGTCAGAGGGATACAGTAACCCTGAAGTGAAGCATTGGAATCTATAACTAGTGTCACAGGAATGGTTCAAAACTTAGACAGTAAGAAGAGTCAGTTTTCTAGTACTTAGTTTGGCATTGTGCCTCTTCTATTTAATTCCGATGCAATTTCTGTGATTCATCGTCAATAGGAAGGTCAGAGGGATACAGAAAACCTGGAGTAAAGTATCGGAATCTATAACTAGTGTCATATGAATGGTTTAAAGCATAGACAGTAAGAAGAGTCAGTTTTCTTTTACTTAAGTCGTCATTGTGCCATTTGTATTTACTTCCGATGCAATTTCTGTGTTTCATCGTCAATAAGAAGGACAGAGGGATACAGTAAACCTGAAGTGAAGCATCGGAATCAATATTTAGTGTCACAGGAGTGGTTCAAAACATAGACAGTAAGAAGAGTCAGTTTTCTTGTACTTAATTTGGCATTGTGCCTTTTCTATTTAATTCCGACGCAATTTCTGTGTTTCATCGTCAATAAGAAGGTCAGAGGGACACAGAAAACCTGAAGTGAAGCATCGGCATCAATAACTAGTGTCACAGGAATGGTTCAAAACATAGACAGTAAGAAGAGTCAGTTTTCTTGTACTTAAGACGGCATTGTTCCTTTCCTTTTTAATTCCGATGCAATTTCCATGTTTCATCGACAATAAGAAGGTCAGAGGGATACAGTAACCCTGAAGTGAAGCATCAGATTCTATAACTAGTGTCATAGGAATGGTTCAAAACTTAGACAGTAGGAAGAGTAAGTTTTCTTGTACTTATGTCGGCTTTGTGCCTTTTGTATTTATTTCTAATGCAATATCTGTGTTTCATCGTCAATAAGAAGGTCAGAGGGATACAGTATACCTGAAGTGAAGCGTCGGTATCTATAACTAGTGTCACATGAATGGTTCAAAACATAGACAGTAAGAAGAGTCTGTTTTCTTGTGCTTAAGTCGGCATTGTGCATTTTGTATTTAATTCCGATGCAATTTCTGTGTTTCATCGTCAATAAGAAGGTCAGAGGGATACGGTAAACCTGAAGTGAAGCATCGGAATCTATATTTAGTGTCACAGGAATGGTTCAAAACATAGACAGTAAGAAGAGTCAGTTTTTTTGTACTTAAGTCGGCATTGTGCCTTTTGTATTTAACTCCGATGCAATTTCTGTGATTCATCGTCAATAAGAAGGTCAGTGGGATACAGTAAACCTGAAGTGAAGCATCGGAATCTATAACTAGTGTCACAGGAATGGTTCAAAACATAGACAGTAAGAAGAGTCAGTTTTCTTGTACTTAAGTCGGCATTGTTCCTTTTCTATTTAATTCCGATGCAATTGCTATGTTTCATCGTCAATAAGAAGGTCACAGCGATACAGTAAACCTGAAGTGAAGCATCGGAATCTATAACTAGTGTCACAGGAATGGATCAAAACATAGACAGTAAGAAGAGTCAGTTTTCTTGTACTTAAGTCGGCATTGTGCCTTTTGTATTTAATTCCGAAGCGATTTCTGTGATTCATCGTCAATAGGAAGGTCAGAGGGATACAGTAAACCTGGAGTAAAGTATCGGAATCTATAACTAGTGTCATATGAATGGTTTAAAGCATAGACAGTAAGAAGAGTCAGTTTTCTTTTACTTAAGTCGTCATTGTGCCTTTTGTATTTACTTCCGATGCAATTTCTGTGTTTCATCGTCAATAAGAGGGTCAGAGGGATACAGTAAACCTGAAGTGAAGCATTGGAATCTATAACTAGTGTCACAGGAATGGTTCAACACAAAGACAGTAAGAAGAGTCAGTTTTCTTGTACTTAGAGTCGTCATTGTGCCTTTTCTATTTAATTCCGATGCAATTTCAGTTTTTCATCGTCAAAAAGGAGGTCAGAGGGATACAGTAAACCTGAAGTGAAGCATCGGAATCTATAACTAGTGTCACAGGAACGGTTCAAAACATAGACAGTAAGAAGAGTCAGTTTTCTTGTACTTAAGTCGGCATTGTGCCTTTTGTATTTATTTCCGATGCAATTTCTGTGTTTCACCGTCAATAAGAAGGTCAGAGGAATAGAGTAAACCTGAAGTGAAGCATCGGAATCTATAACTAATGTCACAGGAATGGTTCAAATCATAGACAGTAAGAAGAGTCAGTTTTCTTGTACCTATGTCGTCATTGTGTCATTTGTATTTAATTCCGAAGCAATATCTGTGTTTCATCGTCAATAAGAAGGTCAGAGGGATACAGTAATGCTGAAGTGAAGCATTGGAAACTATAACTAGTGTTACATGAATGGAACGAACATAGACAGTAAGAAGAGTCAGTCTTCTTGTACATAAGCCGGCATTGTGCCTTTTGTATTTAATTCCGATGCAATTTCTGTGTTTCATCGTCAATAAGAAGGTCAGAGGGATACAGTAAACCTGAAGTGAAGCATCGGAATCTATAGTTAGTGTCACATGAATGATTCAAAACATAGAGAGTAAGAAGAGTCAGTTTTCTTGTACTTAAGTCGGCATTGTGCCTTTTGTATTTAATTCCGATGCAATTTCTGTGTTTCATCGTCAATAAGAAGGTCAGGGGGATACAGTAAACCTGAAGTGAAGCATCGGAATCTATAACTAGTGTCACAGGAATGGTTCAAAACATAGACAGTAAGTAGAGTCAGTTTTCTTGTACATAAGTCGGCATTGTGCCTTTTGTATTTAATTCCGATGCAATTTCTGTGATTCATCGTCAATAGGAAGGTCAGAGGGATACAGAAAACCTGGAGTAAAGTATCGGAATCTATAACTAGTGTCATATGAATGGTTTAAAGCATAGACAGTAAGAAGAGTCAGTTTTCTTTTACTTAAGTCGTCATTGTGCCATTTGTATTTACTTCCGATGCAATTTCTGTGTTTCATCGTCAATAAGAAGGACAGAGGGATACAGTAAACCTGAAGTGAAGCATCGGAATCAATATTTAGTGTCACAGGAGTGGTTCAAAACATAGACAGTAAGAAGAGTCAGTTTTCTTGTACTTAATTTGGCATTGTGCCTTTTCTATTTAATTCCGACGCAATTTCTGTGTTTCATCGTCAATAAGAAGGTCAGAGGGACACAGAAAACCTGAAGTGAAGCATCGGCATCAATAACTAGTGTCACAGGAATGGTTCAAAACATAGACAGTAAGAAGAGTCAGTTTTCTTGTACTTAAGACGGCATTGTTCCTTTCCTTTTTAATTCCGATGCAATTTCCATGTTTCATCGACAATAAGAAGGTCAGAGGGATACAGTAACCCTGAAGTGAAGCATCAGATTCTATAACTAGTGTCATAGGAATGGTTCAAAACTTAGACAGTAGGAAGAGTAAGTTTTCTTGTACTTATGTCGGCTTTGTGCCTTTTGTATTTATTTCTAATGCAATATCTGTGTTTCATCGTCAATAAGAAGGTCAGAGGGATACAGTAAACCTGAAGTGAAGCGTCGGTATCTATAACTAGTGTCACATGAATGGTTCAAAACATAGACAGTAAGAAGAGTCTGTTTTCTTGTGCTTAAGTCGGCATTGTGCATTTTGTATTTAATTCCGATGCAATTTCTGTGTTTCATCGTCAATAAGAAGGTCAGAGGGATACGGTAAACCTGAAGTGAAGCATCGGAATCTATATTTAGTGTCACAGGAATGGTTCAAAACATAGACAGTAAGAAGAGTCAGTTTTTTTGTACTTAAGTCGGCATTGTGCCTTTTGTATTTAACTCCGATGCAATTTCTGTGATTCATCGTCAATAAGAAGGTCAGTGGGATACAGTAAACCTGAAGTGAAGCATCGGAATCTATAACTAGTGTCACAGGAATGGTTCAAAACATAGACAGTAAGAAGAGTCAGTTTTCTTATACTTAAGTCGGCATTGTTCCTTTTCTATTTAATTCCGATGCAATTGCTATGTTTCATCGTCAATAAGAAGGTCACAGCGATACAGTAAACCTGAAGTGAAGCATCGGAATCTATAACTAGTGTCACAGGAATGGATCAAAACATAGACAGTAAGAAGAGTCAGTTTTCTTGTACTTAAGTCGGCATTGTGCCTTTGGTATTTAATTCCGAAGCGATTTCTGTGATTCATCGTCAATAGGAAGGTCAGAGGGATACAGTAAACCTGGAGTAAAGTATCGGAATCTATAACTAGTGTCATATGAATGGTTTAAAGCATAGACAGTAAGAAGAGTCAGTTTTCTTTTACTTAAGTCGTCATTGTGCCTTTTGTATTTACTTCCGATGCAATTTCTGTGTTTCATCGTCAATAAGAGGGTCAGAGGGATACAGTAAACCTGAAGTGAAGCATTGGAATCTATAACTAGTGTCACAGGAATGGTTCAACACAAAGACAGTAAGAAGAGTCAGTTTTCTTGTACTTAGAGTCGTCATTGTGCCTTTTCTATTTAATTCCGATGCAATTTCAGTTTTTCATCGTCAAAAAGGAGGTCAGAGGGATACAGTAAACCTGAAGTGAAGCATCGGAATCTATAACTAGTGTCACAGGAATGGTTCAAAACATAGACAGTAAGAAGAGTCAGTTTTCTTGTACTTAAGTCGGCATTGTGCCTTTTGTATTTATTTCCGATGCAATTTCTGTGTTTCACCGTCAATAAGAAGGTCAGAGGAATAGAGTAAACCTGAAGTGAAGCATCGGAATCTATAACTAATGTCACAGGAATGGTTCAAATCATAGACAGTAAGAAGAGTCAGTTTTCTTGTACCTATGTCGTCATTGTGTCATTTGTATTTAATTCCGAAGCAATATCTGTGTTTCATCGTCAATAAGAAGGTCAGAGGGATACAGTAATGCTGAAGTGAAGCATCGGAAACTATAACTAGTGTTACATGAATGGAACGAACATAGACAGTAAGAAGAGTCAGTCTTCTTGTACATAAGCCGGCATTGTGCGTTTTGTATTTAATTCCGATGCAATTTCTGTGTTTCATCGTCAACAAGAAGGTCAGAGGGATACAGTAAACCTGAAGTGAAGCATCGGAATCTATAACAAGTGTCACAGGAATGGTTCAAAACATAGACAGTAGGAAGCGTCAGTATTCTTGTACTTAAGTCGGCACTGTGTCTTTTGTATTTAATTCCGATGCAATTTCAGTGTTTCATCGTCAATAAAAAGGGCAGAGGGATATAGTAAACCAGAGGTGAAGCATCGGAATCTATAACTAGTGTCACATGAATGATTCAAAACATAGAGAGTAAGAAGGTTCAGTTTTCTTGTACTTAAGTCGGCATTGTGACTTTTGTATTTAATTCCGATGCAATTTCTGTGTTTCATCGTCAATAAGAAGGTCAGAGGGATACAATAAACCTGAAGTGAAGCATCTGAATCTATAACTAGTGTCACAGGAATGGTTCAAAACATAGACAGTAAGAAGAGTCAGTTTTTGTTTACTTAAGTCGGGATTATGCCTTTTGTATTTAATTCCGAAGCAATATCAGTGTTTCATCGTCAATACGAAGGTCAGAGGGATACAATAAACCTGACGTGAAGCATCGGAATCTATAACTAGTGTCACAGGTGTAGTTCTAAACATAGAGAGTAACAGGAGTCAGTTTTCTTGTACTTAAGTCGGCGTTGTGCCTTTTGTATTTAATTCCGATGCAATATCTGTGTTTCATCGTCAATAAGAAGGTCAGAGGGATACAGTAAACCTGAAGTGAAGCATCGGAATCTATAACTAGTGTCACATGAATGCTTCATAACATAGACAGTAAGAAGAGTCAGTTATCTTGTACTTAAGTCGGCATTGTGCCTTTTGTATTTAATTACGATGCAATTTCTGTGTTTCATCGACAATAAGAAGGTCAGAGGGATACAGTAAACCTGAAGTGAAGCATCGGAATCTATAACTAGTGTCACAGGAATGGTTCAAAACATATACAGTAAGAAGAGTCAGTTTTCTTGTTCTTAAGTCGGCATTGTTCCTTTTCTATTTCATTCCGATGCAATTTCTATGTTTCATTGTCAATAAGAAGGTCAGGGGGATACAGTACAAATGAAGTGAAGCATCGGAATCTATAACTGGTGTCACAGGAATGGTTCAAAACATAGACAGTAAGAAGAGTCAGTTTTCTTGTACTTAAGTCGGGATTGTGCCTTTTGTATTTAATTCCGATGCAATTTCTGTGTTTCATCGTCAATTAGAAGGTCAGAGGGATACAGTAAACCTGAAGTGAAGCATTGGAATCTATGACACTTCCCGGCAGATTAAAACTGTGTGCCCGACCGAGATTCGAACTCGGGACCTTTGGCTTTCGCGGGCAAGTGCTCTACCATCTGAGCTACCGAAGCACGACTCACGCCCGGTACTCACAGCCCTACTTCTGCCAGTATCTCGTCTCCTACCTTCCAAACTTTACAGAAGCTCTCCTGCGAACCTTGCAGAACTAGCACCCCTGAAAAAAGGATCTATAACTAGTGTCACATGAATGGCTGAAAACATAGACAGTAAGAAGAGTCAGTTATCTTATACTTAAGTCGGCATTGTGCCTTTTGTATTTAATTCCGATGCAAATTCTGCGTTTCATCGTCAATAAGAACGTCAGAGGGATATAGTAAACCTGAAGGGAAGCATCGGAATCTATAACTAGTGTCACAGGAATTTTTCAAAACATAGACAGTAAGAAGAGTCAGTTTCCTTGTACTTAAGTCGGCATTGTGCCTTTTGTATTTATTTCCGATGCAATTTCTGTGTTTCATCGTCAATAAGAAGGTCACAGGGATACAGTAAACCTGAAGTGAAGCATCGGATTCTATAACTAGTGTCACATGAATGGGTTCAAACATAGACAGTAAGAAGAGTCAGTTATCTTGTACTTAAGTCGGCATTGTGCCTTTTGTATTTAATTACGATGCAATTTCTGTGTTTCATCGTCAATAAGAAGGTCAGAGGGATACAGTAATCCAGAAGTGAAGCATCGGATACTATAACTAGTGTTACATGAATGGAACAAACATAGACAGTAAGAAGAGTCAGTTTTCTTGTACTTAAGTCGGCATTGTGCGTTTTGTATTTAATTCCGATGCAATTTCTGTGTTTCATCGTCAACAAGAAGGTCAGAGGGATACAGTAAACCTGAAGTGAAGCATCGGAATCTATAACAAGTGTCACAGGAATGGTTCAAAACATAGACAGTAGGAAGCGTCAGTATTCTTGTACTTAAGTCGGCACTGTGCCTTTTGTATTTAATTCCGATGCAATTTCAGTGTTTCATCGTCAATAAAAAGGGCAGAGGGATATAGTAAACCAGAGGTGAAGCATCGGAATCTATAACTAGTGTCACATGAATGATTCAAATCATAGAGAGTAAGAAGGTTCAGTTTTCTTGTACTTAAGTCGGCATTGTGCCTTTTGTATTTAATTCCGAAGCAATATCTGTGTTTCATCGTCAATACGAAGGTCAGAGGGATACAATAAACCTGACGTGAAGCATCGGAATCTATAACTAGTGTCACAGGTGTAGTTCTAAACACAGAGAGCAACAGGAGTCAGTTTTCTTGTACTTAAGTCGGCGTTGTGCCTTTTGTATTTAATTCCGATGCAATATCTGTGTTTCATCGTCAATAAGAAGGTCAGAGGGATACAGTAAACCTGAAGTGAAGCATCGGAATCTATAACTAGTGTCACATGAATGCTTCATAACATAGACAGTAAGAAGAGTCAGTTATCTTGTACTTAAGTCGGCATTGTGCCTTTTGTATTTAATTACGATGCAATTTCTGTGTTTCATCGACAATAAGAAGGTCAGAGGGATACAGTAAACCTGAAGTGAAGCATCGGAATCTATAACTAGTGTCACAGGAATGGTTCAAAACATATACAGTAAGAAGAGTCAGTTTTCTTGTTCTTAAATCGGCATTGTTCCTTTTCTATTTCATTCCGATGCAATTTCTATGTTTCATCGTCAACAAGAAGGTCAGGGGGATACAGTAAAAATGAAGTGAAGCATCGGAATCCATAACTGGTGTCACAGGAATGGTTCAAAACGTAGACAGTAAGAAGAGTCAGTTTTCTTGTACTTAAGTCGGGATTGTGCCTTTTGTATTTAATTCCGATGCAATTTCTGTGTTTCATCGTCAATAAGAAGGTCAGAGGGATACAGTAAACCTGAAGTCAAGCATTGGAATCTATGACACTTCCCGGCAGATTAAAACTGTGTGCCCGACCGAGACTCGAACTCGGGACCTTTGGCTTTCGCGGGCAAGTGCTCTACCATCTGAGCTACCGAAGCACGACTCACGCCCAGTACTCACAGCCCTACTTCTGCCAGTATCTCGTCTCCTACCTTCCAAACTTTACAGAAGCTCTCCTGCGAACCTTGCAGAACTAGCACTCCTGAAAGAAAGGATCTATAACTAGTGTCACATGAATGGCTGAAAACATAGACAGTAAGAAGAGTCAGTTTTCTTGTACTTGAGTCGGCGTTGTGCCTTTTGTATTTAATGCCGATGCAATATCTGTGTTTCATCGTCAATAAGAAGGTCAGAGGGATACAGTAAACCTGAAGTGAAGCATCGGAATCTATAACTAGTGTCACATGAATGCTTCATAACATAGACTGTAAGAAGAGTAAGTTTTCTTGTACTTAAGTCGGCATTGTGCCTTTTGTATTTAATTACGATGCAATTTCTGTGTTTCATCGACAATAAGAAGGTCAGAGGGATACAGTAAACCTGAAGTGAAGCATCGGAATCTATAACTAGTGTCACAGGAATGGTTCAAAACATATACAGTAAGAAGAGTCATTTTTCTTGTTCTTATGTTGGCATTGTTCCTTTTCTATTTCATTCCGAGGCAATTTCTATGTTTCATCGTCAATAAACAGGTCAGGGGGATACAGTAAACCTGAAGTGAAGCATCGGAATCTATAACTAGTGTCACAGGAATGGTTCAAAACATAGACAGTAAGAAGAGTCAGTTTTCTTGAACTTAAGTCGGGATTGTGCCTTTTGTATTTAATTCCGATGCAATTTCTGTGTTTCATCGTCAATAAGAAGGTCAGAGGGATACAGTAAACCTGAAGTGAAGCATTGGAATCTATGAAACTTCCCGGCAGATTATAACTGTGTGCCCGACCGAGACTCGAACTCGGGACCTTTGCCTTTCGCGGGCAAGTGCTGTACCATCTGAGCTACCGAAGCACGACTCACGCCCGGTACTCACTGCCCTACTTCTGCAGGTATCTCGTCTCCTACCTTCCAAACTTTACAGAAGCTCTCCTGCGAACCTTGCAGAACTAGCACTCCTGAAAGAAAGGATCTATAACTAGTGTCACATGAATGGCTGAAAACATAGACAGTAAGAAGAGTCAGTTATCTTATACTTAAGTCGGCATTGTGCCTTTTATATTTAATTCCGAAGCAATTTCTGTGATTCATCGTCAACAAGAAGGTCAGAGGGATACAGTAAACCTGGAGTAAAGCATCGGAATCTATAACTAGTGTCACATGAATGGTTTAAAACATAGACAGTAAGAAGGGTCAGTTTTCTTGTACTTAAGTCGGCATTGTGCCTTTTGTATTTAATACCGTCGCAATTTCTGTGTTTCATCGTCAATAAGAAGGTCAGAGGGATACAGTAAACCTAAAGTAAAGCATCGGAATCTGTAACTAGTGTCACAGGTGTAGTTCTAAACATAGACAGTGACAGGAGTCAGTTTTCTTGTACTTAAGTCGGCATTGTGCCTTTTGTATTTAATTCCGATGCAATATCTGTGTTTCATCGTCAATAAGAAGGTCAGAGGGATACAGTAAACCCGAAGTGAAGCATTGGAATCTGTAACTAGTGTCACAGGAATGGATCAAAGCATAGAAAGTAAGAAGAGTCAGTTTTCTTGTACTTAAGTCGGCATTGTGCATTTTGCATTTATTTCCGAAGCAATTTCTGTGATTCATCGTCAATAAGAAGGTCAGAGCGATACAGTAAACCTGAAGTGAAGCATCGGAATCTATAACTAGTGTCACATGAATGTTTCAAACATAGACAGTAAGATGAGTCAGTTTTCTTGTACATAAGTCCGCATTGTGCCTTTTGTATTTAATTCCGTTGCAATTTCTGCGTTTCATCGTCAATAAGAGGGTCAGAGGGATACAGTAAACCTGAAGTGAATAATCGGAATCTATGAAACTTCCTGGCAGATTAAAACTGTGTGCCCGACCGAGACTCGAACTCGGGACCTCTGCCTTTCGCGGGCAAGTGCTCTACCATCTGAGCTACCGAAGCACGACTCACGCCCGGTACTCACAGCCCTACTTCTGCCAGTATCTCGTCTCCCACCTTCCAAACTTCACAGAAGCTGTCCTGCGAACTTTGCAGAACTAGCACTCCTGAAAGAAAGGATCTATAACTAGTGTCACATGAAAGGCTCAAAACATAGATAGTAAGAAGAGTCAGTTATCTATTACTTAAGTCGGCATTGTGCCTTTTATATTTAATTCCGATGCAATTTCTGTGTTTCGTCGTCTATAAGAACGTCAGAGGGATACAGTAAACCTGAAGTGAAGCATCGGAATCTATAACTAGTGTCACAGGAATTTTTCAAAAGCATAGACAGTAAGAAGAGTCAGTTTCCTTGTACTTAAGTCGGCATTGTGCCTTTTGTATTTAATTCCGATGCAATTTCTGTGTTTCATCGTCAATAAGAAGGTCAGAGGGATACAGTAAACCTGAACTGAAGCATCGGAATCTATAACTAGTGTCACATGAATGGTTCAAACATAGACAGTAAGAAGAGACAGTTTTCTTGTACATAAGTCGGCATTGTGCCTTTTGTATTTAATTCCGTTGCAATTTCTGTGTTTCATCGTCAATAAGAAGCTCAGAGGGATACAGTAAACCTGTAGTGAAGCATCGGAATCTATAATTAGTGTCACATGAATGGTTCAAAACATAGAGAGTAAGAAGAGTCAGTTTTCTTGTACTTAAGTCCGCATTGTGCGTTTTGTATTTAATTCCGATGCAATTTCTGTGTTTCATCGTCAACAAGATGGTCCGAGGGATACAGTAAACCTGAAGTGAAGCATCGGAATCTATAACTAGTGTCACAGGAATGGTTCAAAACATAGACAGTAGGAAGAGTCAGTATTCTTGTACTTAAGTCGGCATTGTGCCTTTTGTATTTAATTCCGATGCAATTCCAGTGTTTCATCGTCAATATAAAGGGCAGAGGGATATAGTAAACCAGAGGTGAAGCATCGGAATCTATAACTAGTGTCACATGAATGGTTCAAAACATAGACAGTAAGAAGAGTCAGTTTTCTTTACTTGAGTCGGCATTGTGCTTTTGTATTTAATTCCGATGCAATTTCTGTGTTTCATCGTCAATAAGAAGGTCAGAGGGATACAATAAACCTGAAGTGAAGCATCGGAATCTATAACTAGTGTCACAGAAAGGGTTCAAAACATAGACAGTAAGAAGAGTCAGTTTTCTTGTCCTTAAGTCGGCATTGTTCCTTTTCTATTCAATTCCGATGCAATTTCTATGTTTCATCGTCAATAAGAAGGTCAGAGGGATACAGTAAACCTGAAGTAAAGCATCGGAATCTATAACTAGTGTCACAGGAGTGGATCAAATCATAGACTGAAAGAAGAGTCAGTTTTCTTGTACTTAAGTCGGCATTGTTCCTTTTGTATTTAATTCCGAAGCAATTTCTGTGATTCATCGTCAATAAGAAGGTCAGAGGGATACAGTAAACCTGAAGTGAAGCATCGGAATCTATAACTAGTGTCGCATGAATGGTTTAAAACATAGACAGTAAGAAGAGTCAGTTATCCTGTACTTAAGTCGGCATTGTGCCTTTTGTATTTAATTACGATGCAATTTCTGTGTTTCATCGTCAATAAGAAGGTCAGAGGGATACAGTAAACCTGAAGTGAAGCATCGGAATCTATAACTAGTGTCACAGGAATGGTTCAAAACATACACAGTAAGAAGAGACAGTTTTCTTGTACTTTATTCGTCATTGTTGCTTTTCTATTTCAATCCGATACAATTTCTATGTTTCATCGTCAATAAGAAGGTCAGAGGGATACAGTAAACCTGAAGTGAAGCATCGGAATCTGTAACTAGTGTCGCAGGAATGGATCAAAGCATAGAAAGTAAGAAGAGTCAGTTTTCTTGTACTTAAGTCGGCATTGTGCCTTTTGCATTTATTTCCGAAGCAATTTCTGTGATTCATCGTCAATAAGAAGGTCAGAGGGATACAGTAAACCTGAAGTGAAGCATCGGAATCTATAACTAGTGTCACATGAATGTTTCAAACATAGACAGTAAAATGCGTCAGTTTTCTTGTACATAAGTCGGCATTGTGCCTTTTGTATTTAATTCCGTTGGAATTTCCGTGTTTCATCGTCAATAAGAAGGTCAGAGGGATACAGTAAACCTGTAGTGAAGCATCGGAATCTATAATTAGTGTCACAGGAATGGATCAAAGCATAGACTGAAAGAAGAGTCAGTTTTCTTGTACTTAAGTCGGCATTGTGCCTTTTGTTTTTAATTCCGAAGCAATTTCTGTGCTTCATCGTCAACAAGAAGGTCAGAGGGATACAGTAAACCTGGAGTAAAGCATCGGACTCTATAACTAGTGTCACATGAATGGTTTAAAACATAGACAGTAAGAAGAGTCAGTTTTCTTGTACTTAAGTCGGCATTGTGCCTTTTGTATTTAATACCGTTGCAATTTCTGTGTTTCATCGTCAATAAGAAGGTCAGAGGGATACAGTAAACCTAAAGTAAAGCATCGGAATCTGTAACTAGTGTCACAGGTGTAGTTCTAAACATAGACAGTAACAGGAGTCAGTTTTCTTGTACTTAAGTCGGCATTGTGCCTTTTGTATTTAATTCCGATGCAATTTCTGTGTTTCATCGACAATAAGAACGTCAGAGGGATATAGTAAACCTGAAGGGAAGCATCGGAATCTATAACTAGTGTCACAGGAATTTTTCAAAACATAGACAGTAAGAAGAGTCAGTTTCCTTGTACTTAAGTCGGCATTGTGCCTTTTGTATTTATTTCCGATGCAATTTCTGTGTTTCATCGTCAATACGAAGGTCAGAGGGATACAGTAAACCTGAAGTGAAGCAACGGAATCTGTAACTAGTGTCACATGAATGGTTCAAACATAGACAGTAAGAAGAGTGAGTTATCTTGTACTTAAGTCGGCATTGTGCCTTTTGTATTTAATTACGATGCTACTTCTGTGTTTCATCGACAATAAGAAGGTCAGAGGGATACAGTAAACCTGAAGTGAAGCATCGGAATCTATAACTAGTGTCACAGGAATGGTTCAAAACATATACAGTAAGAAGAGTCAGTTTTCTTGTTCTTAAGTCGGCATTGTTCCTTTTCTATTTCATTCCGATGCAATTTCTATGTTTCATCGTCAATAAGAAGGTCAGGGGGATACAGTAAACCTAAAGTGAAGCATCGGAATCTATAACTAGTGTCACAGGAATGGTTTAAAACATAGACAGTAAGAAGAGTCAGTTTTCTTGTACTTAAATCGGGATTGTGCCTTTTCTATTTAATTCCGATGCAATTTCTGTGTTTCATCATCAATAAGAAGGTCAGAGGGATACAGTAAACCTGAAGTGAAGCATTGAAATTTATGAAACTTCCCGGCAGATTAAAACTGTGCCCGACCGAGACTCGAACCCGGGACCTTTGCCTTTCGCGGGCAAGTGCTCTACCATCTGAGCTACCGAAGCACGACTCACGCCCGGTACTCACCGCCCTACTTCTGCAGGTATCTCGTCTCCTACCTTCCAAACTTTACAGAAGCTCTCCTGCGTACCTTGCAGAACTAGCACTCCTGAAAAAAAGGATCTATAACTAGTGTCACATGAATGGCTGAAAACATAGACAGTAAGAAGAGTCAGTTATCTTACACTTAAGTCGCATTGTGCCTTTTGTATTTAATTCCGATGCAATTTCTGTGTTTCATCGTCAATAAGAGCGTCAGAGGGATACAGTAAACCTGAAGTGAAGCATCGGATTCTATAACTAGTGTCACATGAATGGTTCAAACATAGACAATAAGAAGAGTCAGTTATCTTGTACTTAAGTCGGCATTGTGCCTTTTGTATTTAATTCCGAAGCAATTTCTGTGATTCATCGTCAACAAGAAGGTCAGAGGGATACAGTAAACCTGGAGTAAAGCATCGGAATCTATAACTAGTGTCACATGAATGGTTTAAAACATAGACAGTAAGAAGAGTCAGATTTCTTGTACTTAAGTCGGCATTGTGCCTTTTGTATTTAATACCGTTGCAATTTCTGTGTTTCATCGTCAATAAGAAGGTCAGAGGGATACAGGAAACCTAAAGTAAAGCATCGGAATCTGTAACTAGTGTCACAGGTGTATTTCTAATCATAGACAGTAACAGGAGTCAGTTTTCTTGTACTTAATTCGGCGTTGTGTCTTTTGTATTTAATTCCGATGCAATATCTGTGTTTCATCGTCAATAAGAAGGTCAGAGGGATACAGTAAACCTGAAGTGAAGCATCGGAATCTATAACTAGTGTCACATGAATGCTTCATAACATAGACTGTAAGAAGAGTGAGTTTTCTTGTACTTAAGTCGGCATTGTACCCTTTTTGTATTTAATTCCGATGCAATTTCTGTGTTTCATCGTCAGTAAGAAGGTCAGAGGGATACAGTAAACCTGAAGTGAAGCAACGGAATCTATAACTAGTGTCACATGAATGGTTCAAACATAGACAGTAAGAAGAGTCAGATTTCTTGTACTTAAGTCGGCATTGTGCCTTTTGTATTTAATACCGTTGCAATTTCTGTGTTTCATCCTCAATAAGAAGGTCAGAGGGATACAGTAAACCTGAAGTGAAGCATCGGAATCTGTAACTAGTGTCACAGGAATGGATCAAAGCATAGAAAGTAAGAAGAGTCAGTTTTCTTGTACATAAGTCGGCATTGTGCATTTTGCATTTATTTCCGAAGCAATTTCTGTGATTCATCGTCAATAAGAAGGTCAGAGGGATACAGTAAACCTGAAGTGAAGCATCGGAATCTATAACTTGTGTCACAGGAATTTTTCAAAACATAGACAGTAAGAAGAGTCAGTTTTCTTGTACATAAGTCGGCATTGTGCCTTTTGTATTTAATTCCGTTGCAATTTCTGTGTTTCATCGTCAATAAGAAGCTCAGAGGGATACAGTAAACCTGTAGTGAAGCATCGGAATCTATAATTAGTGTCACATGAATGGTTCAAAACATAGAGAGTAAGAAGAGTCAGTTTTCTTGTACTTAAGTCGGCATTGTGCGTTTTGTATTTAATTCCGATGCAATTTCTGTGTTTCATCTTCAACAAGATGGTCCGAGGGATACAGTAAACCTGAAGTGAAGCATCGGAATCTATAACTAGTGTCACAGGAATGGTTCAAAACATAGACAGTAGGAAGAGTCAGTATTCTTGTACTTAAGTCGGCATTGTGCCTTTTGTATTTAATTCCGATGCAATTCCAGTGTTTCATCGTCAATAAAAAGGGCAGAGGGATATAGTAAACCAGAGGTGAAGCATCGGAATCTATAACTAGTGTCACATGAATGGTTTAAAACATAAACAGTAAGAAGAGTCAGTTTTCTTGTACTTGAGTCGGCATTGTGCTTTTGTATTTAATTCCGATGCAATTTCTGTGTTCCTCGTCAATAAGAAGGTCAGAGGGATACAATAAACCTGAAGTGAAGCATCGGAATCTATAACTAGTGTCACAGAAAGGGTTCAAAACATAGACAGTAAGAAGAGTCAGTTTTGTTGTTCTTAAGTCGGCATTGTTCCTTTTCTATTCAATTCCGATGCAATTTCTATGTTTCATCAACAATAAGAAGGTCAGAGGGATACAGTAAACCTGAAGTAGAGCATCGGAATCTATAACTAGTGTCACAGGAGTGGATCAAAGCATAGACTGAAAGAAGAGTCAGTTTTCTTGTACTTAAGTCGGCATTGTTCCTTTTGTATTTAATTCCGAAGCAATTTCTGTGATTCATCGTCAATAAGAAGGTCAGAGGGATACAGTAAACCTGAAGTGAAGCATCGGAATCTATAACTAGTGTCACATGAATGGTTCAAAACATAGACAGTAAGAAGAGTCTGTTATCCTGTACTTAAGTCGGCATTGTGCCTTTTGTATTTAATTACGATGCAATTTCTGTGTTTCATCGTCAATAAGAAGGTCAGAGGGATACAGTAAACCTGAAGTGAAGCATCGGATTCTATAACTAGTGTCACAGGAATGGTTCAAAACATACACAGTAAGAAGAGTCAGTTTTCTTGTACTTAAGTCGTCATTGTTGCTTTTCTATTTCAATCCGATGCAATTTCTATGTTTCATCGTCAATAAGAAGGTCAGAGGGATACAGTAAACCTGAAGTGAAGCATCGGAATCTGTAACTAGTGTCGCAGGAATGGATCAAAGCATAGAAAGTAAGAAGAGTCAGTTTTCTTGTACTTAAGTCGGCATTGTGCCTTTTGCATTTATTTCCGAAGCAATTTCTGTGATTCATCGTCAATAAGAAGGTCAGAGGGATACAGTAAACCTGAAGTGAAGCATCGGAATCTATAACTAGTGTCACATGAATGTTTCAAACATAGACAGTAAGATGAGTCAGTTTTCTTGTACATAAGTCGGCATTGTGCCTTTTGTATTTAATTCCGTTGCTATTTCTGTGTTTAATCGTCAATAAGAACGTCAGAGGGATACAGTAAACCTGAAGTGAAGAATCGGAATCTATGAAACTTCCTGGCAGATTAAAACTGTGTGCCCGACCGAGACTCGAACTCGGGACCTTTGCCTTTCGCTGGCAAGTGCTCTACCATCTGAGCTACCGAAGCACGACTCACGCCCGGTACTCACAGCCCTACTTCTGCCAGTATCTCGTCTCCTACCTTCCAAACTTTACAGAAGCTCTCATGTGAACCTTGCAGAACTAGCACTCCTGAAAGAAAGGATCTATAACTAGTGTCACATGAATGGCTCAAAACATAGACAGTAAGAAGAGTCAGTTATCTTATACTTAAGTCGGCATTGTGCCTTTTGTTTTTAATTTCGATGCAATTTCTGTGTTTCATCGTCAATAGGAACGTCAGAGGGATACAGTAAACCTGAAGTGAAGCTTCGGAATCTATAACTAGTGTCACAGGAATTTTTCAAAACGTAGACAGTAAGAAGAGTCACTTTCCTTGTACTTAAGTCGGCATTGTGCCTTTTGTATTTAATTCCGATGCAATTTCTGTGTTTCATCGTCAATAAGAAGGTCAGAGGGATACAGTAAACCTGAAGTGAAGCATCGGAATCTATAACTAGTGTCATATGAATGGTTCAAACATAGACAGTAAGAAGAGTCAGTTTTCTTATACATAAGTCGGCATTGTGCCTTTTGTATTTAATTCCGTTGTAATTTCTGTGTTTCATCGTCAATAAGAAGGTCAGAGGGATACATTAAACCTGTAGTGAAGCATCGGAATCTATAATTAGTGTCACATGAATGGTTCAAAACATAGAGAGCAAGAAGAGTCAGTTTTCTTGTACTTAAGTCGGCATTGTGCGTTTTGTATTTAATTCCGATGCAATTTCTGTGTTTCATCGTCAACAAGAAGGCCAGAGGGATACAGTAAACCTGAAGTGAAGCATCGGAATCTATAACTAGTGTCACAGGAATGGTTCAGAACATAGACAGTAGGAAGAGTCAGTATTCTTGTACTTAAGTCGGCATTGTGCCTTTTGTATTTAATTCCGATGCAATTTCAGTGTTTCATCGTCAATAAAAAGGGCAGAGGGATATAGTAAACCAGAGGTGAAGCATCGGAATCTATAACTAGTGTCACATGAATGGTTCAAATATAGACAGTAAGAAGAGTCAGTTATCTTGCACTTTAGTCGGCATTGTGCCTTTTGTATTTAATTACGATGCAATTTCTGTGTTTCATCGTCAATAAGAAGGTCAGAGGGATACAGTAAACCTGAAGTGAAGCATCGGAAACTATATCTAGTGTCACAGAAAGGGTTCAAAACATAGACAGTAAGAAGAGTCAGTTTTTTTGTTCTTAAGTCGGCATTGTGCCTTTTTTATTTAATACCGTTGCAATTGCTGTGTTTCATCGTCAATAAGAAGGTCAGAGGGATACAGTAAAAATAAAGTAAAGCATGGGAATTTGTAACTAGTGTCACATTTGTAGTTCTAAACATAGACAGTAACAGGAGTCAGTTTTCTTGTACATAAGTCGGCGTTCTGCCTTTTGTATTTAATACCGTTGCAATTGCTGTGTTTCATCGTCAATAAGAAGGTCAGAGGGATACAGTAAAAATAAAGTAAAGCATGGGAATCTGTCACTAGTGTCACATTTGTAGTTCTAAACATAGACAGTAAGAAGAGTCAGTTTTCTTGTACATAAGTCGGCGTTGTGTCTTTTGTATTTAATTCCGATGCAATATCTGTGTTTCATCGTCAATAAGAAGGTCAGTGGGATACAGTAAACCTGAAGTGAAGCATCGGAATCTATAACTAGTGTCGCATGAATGCTTCATAACATAGACTGTAAGAAGAGTGAGCTTTCTTGTACTTAAGTTGGCATTGTGACTTTTGTATTTAATTCCGATGCATTTTCTGTGTTTCATCGTCAATAAGGAGGTCAGAGGGATACAGTAAACCTGAAGTGAAGCATCGGAATCTATAACTAGTGTCACATGAATGGTTCAAAACATAGACAATAAGAAGAGTCAGTTATCTTGTACTTTAGTCGGCATTGTGCATTTTGTATTTAATTACGATGCAATTTCTGTGTTTCATCGTCAATAAGAAGGTCAGAGGGATACAGTAAACCTGAAGTGAAGCATCGGAATCTATAACTAGTGTCACAGGAATGGTTCAAAACATACACAGTAAGAAGAGTCAGTTTTCTTGTTCTTAAGTCGGCATTGTTCCTTTTCTATTTCATTCCGATGCAATTTCTATGTTTCATCGTCAATAAGAAGGTCAGGGGGATACAGTAAACCTGAAGTGAAGCATTGGAATCTGTAACTAGTGTCACAGGAATGGATCAAAGCATAGAAAGTAAGAAGAGTCAGTTTTCTTGTACTTAAGTCGGCATTGTGCCTTTTGCATTTATTTCCGAAGCAATTTCTGTGATTCATTGTCAATAAGATGGTCAGAGGGATACAGTAAACCTGAACTGAAGCATCGGAAACTATAACTAGTGTCACATGAATGTTTCAAACATAGACAGTAAGATGAGTCAGTTTTGTTGTACATAAGTCGGCGTTGTGCCTTTTGTATTTAATTCCGTTGCAATTTCTGTGTTTCATCGTCAATAAGAAGGTCAGAGGGATACAGTTAACCTGAAGTGAAGAATCGGAATCTATAATTAGTGTCACATGAATGGTTCAAAACATGGAGAGTAAGAAGAGTCAGCTTTTTTGTACTTATGTCGGCATTGTGCGTTTTGTATTTAATTCCAATGCAATTTCTGTGTTTCATCGTCAATAAGAAGGTCAGAGGGATACAGTAAACCTGAAGTGAAGCATCGGAATCTATAGTTAGTGTCACAAGAATGATTCAAGTCATAGAGAGTAAGATGAGCCAGTTTTCTTGTACTTAAGTCGGCATTGTGCCTATTGTATTTAACTCCGATGCATATTCTGCGTCTCATCGTCATTAAGAAAGTCAGAGGGATACAGTAAACCTGAAGTGAAGCATCGGAATCTATAGTTAGTGTCATATGAATGGTTCAAAGCATGGAGAGTAAGAAGAGTCAGTTTTCTTGTACTTAAGTCGGCATTGTGCGTGTTGTATTTAATTCCGATGCAATTTCTGTGTTTCATCGTCAATAAGAAGGTCAGAGGGATACAGTAAACCTGAAGTGAAGCATCGGAATCTATAACTAGTATCACAGGACTGGTCAAAACATAGACAGTAAGAAGAGTCAGTTTTTTTGTACTTAAGTCGGCTTTGTGCCTTTCGTATTTAATTCCGATGCAATTTCTGTGTTTCATCGTCAATAAGAAGGTCAGAGGGATACAGTAAAACTGAAGTGAAGCATCGGAATCTATAACTAGTGTCACAGAATGGTTCAAAACATAGACAGTAAGAAGAGTCAGTTATCTTGTACCTAAGTCGGCATTGTGCCTTTTGTATTTAATTCCGATGCAATTTCTGTGTTTCATCGTCAATAAGATGGTCAGAGGGATACAATAAACCTGAAGTGAAGCATCGGAATCTATAACTAGTGTCACAGGAAGGGTTCAAAACATAGACAGTAAGAAGAGTCAGTTTTCTTGTTTTTAGGTCGGCATTGTTCCTTTTCTATTTAATTCCGAATCAATTTCTATGTTACATCGTCAATAAGAAGGTCAGAGGAATACAGTAAACCTGAAGTGAAGCATCAGAAACTATAATTAGTGTCACAGGAATGGTTCAAAACATAGACAGTAAGAAGAGTCAGTTTTCTTGTACTTAAGTCGGCATTGTGCCTTTTGTATTTAATTCCAATGCAATTTCTGTGTTTCATGGTCAATAACAAGGTCAGAGAGATACAGTAAACCTGAGGTGAAGCATCGGTATCTATAACTAGTGTCACATGAATGGTTCAAAACATAGACAGTAAGAAGAGTCAGTTATCTTGTACCTAAGTCGGCATTGTGCCTTTTGTATTTAATTACGAACCAATTTCTGTGATTCATCGTCAATAAGAAGGTCAGAGGGATACAGTGAACCTGAAGTGAAGCATCGGAATCTATAACTAGTGTCACAGAAATGGTTCAAAACATAGACAGTAAGAAGAGTCAGTTCTCTTGTACTTAAGTTTAGATTGTTCCTTTTCTATTAATTTCCGATGCAATTTCTATCTTTCATCGTCAATAACAATTTCAGAGGGATCCAGTAAACATAAAGTGAAGCATCGGAATCTATAACTAGTGTCACATGAATGGATCAAAACATAGACAGTAGGAAGAGTCAGTTTTCTTGTACTTAAGTCGGCATTGTGCCTTTTGTATTTAATTCCAAAGCAATTTCTGTGTTTCATGGTCAATAACAAGGTCAGAGGGATACAGTAAACCTGAGGTGAAGCATCGGAATCTGTAACTAGTGTCACATGAATGGTTCAAAACATAGACAGTAAGAAGAGTCAGTTTTCTTGTACTTAAGTCGGCATTGTGCCTTTTGTATTTAATTCCGATGCAATTTCTGTGTTTCATCGTCAATAAGAAGGTCAGAGGGATACAGTAAACCTGAAGTAAAGCATCGGAATCTGTAACTAGTGTCACATGAATGATTCAAAACATAGACAGTAAGAAGAATCAGTTTTCTTGTACTTAACTCGGCATTGTGCCTATTGTATTAAATTCCGATGCAATTTCTGTGTTTCATCGTCAATAAGATGGTCAGAGGGATACAGTAAAACTGAAGGGAAGCATCGGAATCTATAACTAGTGTCACAGGAATGGATCAAAGCGTAGACAGTAAGAAGAGTCAATTTTCTTGTACTTAAGTAGGCATTGTGCCTTTTGTATTTAATTCGATGCAATTTCTGTGATTCATCGTCAATAAGAAGGTCAGAGGGATACAGTAAACATGGAGTAAAGCATCGGATTCTATAACTAGTGTCACATGAATAGTTTAAATCATAGACAGTAAGAAGAGTCAGTTTTCTTCTACTTAAGTCGGCATTGTGCCTTTTGTATTTAACTCCGATTCAATTTCTGTGTTTCATCAACCTTAAAAGAAGGTCAGAGGGATAGAGTAAACCAGAAGTGAAGCATCAGAAACTATTACTAGTGTCACAGGAATTGTTCTAAACATAGACAGTAAGAAGAGTCAGTTTTCTTGTACTTAAGTCGGCATTGTACCTTTTGTATTTAATTCCGATGCAATTTCTGTGTTTCATCGTCAATTAGAAGGTCAAAGGGATACAGTAAACCAGAAGTGAAACATCGGAATCTATAACTAGTGACACAGGAATGGTTCAAACATAGACAGTAAGAAGAGTCAGTTTTCTTGTAGTTAAGTCGGCATTGTGCCTTTTGTATTTAATTCCGATGCAATTTCTGTGTTTCAACGTCAATAAAAAGGTCAGAGGATACAGTAAAACTGAAGTGATGCATCGGAACCTTTAACTAGTGTTACAGGAATGGTTCAAAACATAGACAGTAAGAAGAGTCAGTTTTTCTTGTACTTAAGTCGGCATTGTGCCTTTTGTATTTAATTCCGATGCAATTTCTGTGTTTCATCGTCAATAAAAAGGTCAGAGGGATACCGTAAACCTGAAGTAAAGCATCGGAATCTGTAACTAGTGTCACATGAATGGTTCAAAACATAGACAGTAAGAAGAATCAGTTTTCTTGTACTTAAGTCGGCATTGTGCCTTTTGTATTTAATTCCGATGCAATTTCTGTGTTTCATCGTCAATAAGATGGTCAGAGGGATACAGTAAAACTGAAGTGAAGCATCGGAATCTATAACTAGTGTCACAGGAATGGATCAAAGCATAGACAGTAAGAAGAGTCAATTTTATTGTACTTAAGTAGGCATTGTGCCTTTTGTATTTAATTCCGATGCAATTTCTGTGATTCATCGTCAATAACAAGGTCAGAGGGATACAGAAAACCTGGAGTAAAGCATCGGATTCTATAATTAGTGTCACATGAATGGTTTAAATCATAGACAGTAAGAAGAGTCAGTTCTCTTGTATATAAGTCGGCATTGTGCCTTTCGTATTTAATTCTGTTGCAATTTCTGTGTTTCATCGTCAATAAGAACGTCAGAGGAATACAGTTAACCTGAAGTGAAGCATCGGAATCTATAAGTAGTGTCACATGAATGGTTCAAAACATAGAGAGTAAGAAAAGTCAGTTTTCTTGTACTTAAGTCGGCATTGTGCCTTTTGTATTTAATTCCGATGCAATTTCTGTGTTTCATCGTCAATAAGAAGGTCAGAGGGATACAGTAAACCTGAAGTGAAGCATCGGAATCTATAACTAGTGTCACATGAATGGTTCAAACGTAGACAGTAAGAAGAGTCAGTTCCCTAGTACAAAAGTCGGCATTGTGCCTTTTGTATTTAATTCAGATGCAATTTCTGTGTTTCATCGTCAATAAGAAGGTCAGAGGGATACAGTAAACCTGAAGTGAAGCATCGGAATCAATAAGTAGTGTCACATGAATGGTTCAAAACATAGAGAGTAAGAAAAGTCAGTTTTCTTGTACTTAAGTCGGCATTGTGCGTTTAGTATATAATTCCGATGCAATTTCTGTGTTTCATCGTCAATAAGAAGGTCAGAGGGATACAGTAAACCTGAAGTGATGCATCGGAATCTTTAACTAGTGTTACAGGAATGGTTCAAAACATAGACAGTAAGAAGAGTCAGTTTTTCTTGTACTTAAGTCGGCATTGTGCCTTTTGTATTTAATTCCGATGCAATTTCTGTGTTTCATCGTCAATAAAAAGGTCAGAGGGATACCGTAAACCTGAGGTGAAGCATCGGAATCCATAACTAGTGTCACATGAATGGTTCAAAACATAGACAGTAAGAAGAGTTAGTTTTCTTGTACTTAAGTCGGCATTGTGCGTTTTGTATATAATTCCGATGCAATTTCTGTGTTTCATCGTCAATAAGAAGGTCAAGGGATACAGTAAACCTGAAGTGAAGCATCGGAATCTTTAACTAGTGTCACAGGAATGGTTCAAAACATAGACAGTAAGAAGAGTCAGTTTTCTTGTACTTGAGTCGGCATTGTGCCTTTTGTATTTAATTCCGATGCAAATTCTGTGATTCATCGTAAATAAGATGGTCAGAGGGATACAGTAAACCTGGAGTAAAGCATCGGATTCTATGACTAGTGTCACATGAATGGTTTAAATCATAGACAGTAAGAAGAGTCAGTTTTTTGTACTTAAGTCGGCATTGTGCCTTTTGTATTTAACTCCGATGCAATTTCTGTGTTTCATTGTCAATAAGAAGGTCAGAGGGATACAGTAAACCTGAAGTGAAGCATTGGAATCTATAACTAGTGTCACATGAATGGTTCAAACATAGACAGTAAGAAGAGTCAGTTCTCTTGTACATAAGTCGGCATTGTGCCTAGTGTATTTAATTCCGTTGCAAATTCTGTGTTTCATCAACAATAACAAGGTCAGAGGGATACAGTAAACCTGAAGTGAAGCATCGGAATCTATAAGTAGTGTCACATGAATGGTTCAAAACATAGACAGTAAAAAAAGTCAGTTTTCTTGTACATATGTCGGCATTGTGCGTTTTGTATATAATTCCGATGCAATTTCTGTGTTTCATCGTCAATAAGAAGGTCAGAGGATTACAGTAATCCTGAAGTGAAGCATCGGAATGTATAACTAGTGTCACAGGAAGGGTTCAAGTCAAAGACAGTAAGAAGAGTCAGTTTTCTTGTCCTTAAATCGGCATTGTTACTTTTCTATTTACTTCCGATGCAATTTCTATGTTTCATCGTCAATAAGAAGGTCAGAGGGATACAGTAAACCTGAGGTGAAGCATAGGAATCTATAACTAGTGTCACATGAATGGTCCAAACATAGAGAGTAAGATGAGTCAGTTATCTTGTACTTAAGTCAGCATTGTTCCTTTTCTATTTAATTCCGATGCAATTTCTATGTTTCATCGTCAATAAGAAGGTCAGAGGGATACAGTAAACCTGGAGTAAAGCATCGGATTCTATAACTAGTGTCACATGAATGGTTTAAATCATAGACAGTAAGAAGAGTCAGTCTTCTTCTACTTAAGTCGGCATTGTGCCTTTTGTATTTAATTACGAAGCAATTTCTGTGATTCATCGTCAATAAGAAGGTCAGAGGGATACAGTGAACCTGAAGTGAAGCATCGGTATCTATAACTAGTGTCACAGAAATGGTTCAAAACATAGACAGTAAGAAGAGTCAGTTCTCTTGTACTTAAGTTTAGATTGTTCCTTTTCTATTAATTTCCGATGCAATTTCTATCCTTCATCGTCAATAACAATTTCAGAGGGATACAGTAAACCTGAAGTGAAGCATCGGAATCTATAGTTAGTGTCCCAAGAATGGTTCAAGTCATAGAGAGTAAGATGAGCCAGTTTTCTTGTACTTAAGTCGGCATTGTGCCTATTGTATTTAACTCCGATGCATATTCTGTGTCTCATCGTCAATAAGAAAGTCAGAGGGATGCAGTAAACCTGAAGTGAAGCATCGGAATCTATAACTAGTGTCAAAGGAATGGTTCAAAACATAGACAGTAAGAAGAGTCAGTTTTCTTGTACTTAAGTCGGCATTGTGCCTTCTGTATTTAATTCCAATTCAATTTCTGTGTTCCATCGTCAATAAGAAGATTAGAGGGATACAGTAAACCTAAAATGAAGCATCGGAATCTATAACTAGTGTCGCAGGAATGGCTCAAACATAGACAGTAAGAAGAGTCAGTTTTTTTGTACTTAAGTCGGCATTGTGCCTTTTGTATTTAATTCCGATGCAATTTCTGTGTTTCATCGTCAATAAGAAGGTCAGAGGGATACAGTAAACCTGAAGTGAAGCATCGGAATCTATAACTAGTGTCACATGAATGTTTCAAACATAGACAGAAAGATGAGTCAGTTTTCCTGTACATAAGTCGGCATTTTGACTTTTGTATTTAATTCCGTTGCAATTTCTGTGTTTCATCGTCAATAAGAAGGTCAGAGGGATACAGTAAACCTGAAGTGAAGCATCGGAATCTATCGTTAGTGTCATATGAATGGTTCAAAGCATGGAGAGTAAGAAGAGTCAGTTTTCTTGTACCGAAGTCGGCATTGTGCGTGTTGTATTTAATTCATATGAAATTTCTGTGTTTCATCGTCAATAAGAAGGTCAGAGGGATACAGTAAACCTGAAGTGAAGCATCGGAATCTATAACTAGTGTCACAGGAATGGTTCAAAACATAGACAGTAAGAAGAGTTAGTTTTTTTGTACTTAAGTCGGCATTGTGCCTTTCGTATTTAATTCCGAAGCAATTTCTGTGTTTCGTCGTCAATAAGAAGGTCAGAGGGATACAGTAAAACTGAAGTGAAGCATCGGAATCTATAACTAGTGTCACAGAATGGTTCAAAACATAGACGGTAAGAAGAGTCAGTTATCTTGTACCTAAGTCGGCATTGTGCCTTTTGTATTTAATTCCGATGCAATTTCTGTGTTTCATCGTCAATAAGAAGGTCAGAGGGATACAATAAACCTGAAGTGAAGCATCGGAATCTATAACTAGTGTCACAGGAAGGGTTCAAAACATAGACAGTAAGAAGAGTCAGTTTTCTTGGTTTTAAGTCGGCATTGTTCCTTTTCTATTTCATTCCGAATCAATTTCTATGTTACATCGTCAATAAGAAGGTCAGAGGGATACAGTAAACCTGAAGTGAAGCATCAGAAACTATAACTAGTGTCACAGGAATGGTTCAAAACATAGACAGTAAGAAGAGTCAGTTTTCCTGTACTTAAGTCGGCATTGTGCCTTTTGTATTTAATTCCAATGCAATTTCTGTGTTTCACGGTCAATAACAAGGTCAGAGGGATACAGTAAACCTGAGGTGAAGCATCGGAATCTATAACTAGTGTCACATGAATGGTTCAAAACATAGAGAGTAAGAAGAGTCAGTTATCTTGTACTTAAGTCAGCATTATTCCTTTTCTATTTAATTCCGATGCAATTTCTATGTTTCATCGTCAATAAGAAGGTCAGAGGGATACAGTAATCCTGAAGTGAAGGATCGGAATCTATAAGTTAGTGTCATATGAATGGTTCAAAGCATGGAGAGTAAGAAGAGTCAGTTTTCTTGTACTTAAGTCGGCATTGTGCGTGTTGTATTTAATTCCTATGAAATTTCTGTGTTTCATCGTCAATTAGAAGGTCAGAGGGATACAGTAAACCTGAAGTGAAGCATCGGAATCTATAACTAGTGTCACAGGAATGGTTCAAAACATAGACAGTAAGAAGAGTCAGTTTTTTTGTACTTAAGTCGGCATTGTGCCTTTCGTATTTAATTCCGATGCAATTTCTGTGTTTCGTCGTCAATAAGAAGGTCAGAGGGATACAGTAAAACTGAAGTGAAGCATCGGAATCTGTAACTAGTGTCACAGAATGGTTCAAAACATAGACGGTAAGAAGAGTCAGTTATCTTGTACCTAAGTCGGCACTGTGCCTTTTGTTTTTAATTCCGATGCAATTTCTGTGTTTCATCGTCAATAAGAAGGTCAGAGGGATACAATAAACCTGAAGTGAAGCATCGGAATCTATAACTAGTGTCACAGAAATGGTTCAAAACATAGACAGTAAGAAGAGTCAGTTCTCTTGTACTTAAGTTAAGATTGTTCCTTTTCTATTAATTTCCGATGCAATTTCTATCTTTCATCGTCAATAACAATTTCAGAGGGATACAGTAAACCTGAAGTGAAGCATTGGAATCTATAACTAGTGTCACATGAATGGTTCAAACATAGACAGTAAGAAGAGTCAGTTCTCTTGTACATAAGTCGGCATTGTGCCTATTGTATTTAATTCCGTTGCAAATTCTGTGTTTCATCGTCAATAACAAGGTCAGAGGGATACAGTAAACCTGAAGTGAAGCATCGGAATCTATAAGTAGTGTCACATGAATGGTTCAAAACATAGAGAGTAAAAAAAGTCAGTTTTCTTGTACATATGTCGGCATTGTGCGTTTTGTATATAATTTCGATGCAATTTCTGTGTTTCATCGTCAATAAGAAGGTCAGAGGAATACAGTAAACTTGAAGTGAAGCATCGGAATGTATAACTAGTGTCACAGGAAGGGTTCAAGTCAAAGACAGTAAGAAGAGTCAGTTTTCTTGTTCTTAAGTCGGCATTGTTACTTTTCTATTTACTTCCCATGCAATTTCTGTGTTTCATCGTCAATAAGAAGGTCAGAGGGATACAGTAAACCTGAGGTGAAGCATCGGAATCTATAACTAGTGTCACATGAATGGTTCAAAACATAGAGAGTAAGAAGAGTCAGTTATCTTGTACTTGAGTCAGCATTGTTCCTTTTCTATTTAATTCCGATGCAATTTCTATGTTTCATCGTCAATAAGAAGGTCAGAGGGATACAGTAAACCTGAAGTGAAGCATCGGAATCTATAACTAGTGTCACATGAATGGTTTAAATCATAGACAGTAAGAAGAGTCAGTTTTCTTCTACTTAAGTCGGCATTGTGCCTTTTGTATTTAATTACGAAGCAATTTCTGTGATTCATCGTCAATAAGAAGGTCAGAGAGATACAGTGAACCTGAAGTGAAGCATCGGAATCTATAACTAGTGTCAAAGGAATGGTTCAAGACATAGACAGTAAGAACAGTCAGTTTTCTTGTACTTAAGTTTAGATTGTTCCTTTTCTATTAATTTCCGATGCAATTTCTATCTTTCATCGTCAATAACAATTTCAGAGGGATACAGTAAACCTGAAGTGAAGCATCGGAATCTATAGTTAGTGTCACAAGAATGGTTCAAGTCATAGAGAGTAAGATGAGCCAGTTTTCTTGTACTTAAGTCGGCATTGTGCCTATTGTATTTCACTCCGATGCATATTCTGTGTCTCATCGTCAATAAGAAAGTCAGAGGGGTACAGTAAACCTGAAGTGAAGCATCGGAATCTATAACTAGTGTCAAAGGAATGGTTCAAAACATAGACAGTAAGAAGAGTCAGTTTTCTTGTACTTAAGTCGGCATTGTGCCTTCTGTATTTAATTCCAATTCAATTTCTGTGTTCCATCGTCAATAAGAAGATTAGAGGGATACAGTAAACCTAAAATGAAGCATCGGAATCTATCACTAGTGTCGCAGGAATGGTTCAAACATAGACAGTAAGAAGAGTCAGTTTTTTTGTACTTAAGTCGGCATTGTGCCTTTTGTATTTAATTCCGATGCAATTTCTGTGTTTCATCGTCAATACGAAGGTCAGAGGGATACAGTAAACCTGAAGTGAAGCATCGGAATCTATAACTAGTGTCACATGAATGTTTCAAACATAGACAGAAAGATGAGTCAGTTTTCCTGTACATAAGTCGGCATTTTGACTTTTGTATTTAATTCCGTTGCAATTTCTGTGTTTCATCGTCAATAAGAAGGTCAGAGGGATACAGTAAACCTGAAGTGAAGCATCGGAATCTATAGTTAGTGTAATATGAATGGTTCAAAGCATGGAGAGTAAGAAGAGTCAGTTTTCTTGTACTTAAGTCGGCATTGTGCGTGTTGTATCTAATTCCTATGAAATTTCTGTGTTTCATCGTCAATAAGAAGGTCAGAGGGATACAGTAAACCTGAAGTGAAGCATCGGAATCTATAACTAGTGTCACAGGAATGGTTCAAAACATAGACAGTAAGAAGAGTCAGTTTTTTTTGTACTTAAGTCGGCATTGTGCCTTTCGTATTTAGTTCCGATGCAATTTCTGTGTTTCGTCGTCAATAAGAAGGTCAGAGGGATACAGTAAAACTGAAGTGAAGCATCGGAATCTATAACTAGTGTCACAGAATGTTTAAAAACATAGACGGTAAGAAGAGTCAGTTATCTTGTACCTAAGTCGGCATTGTGCCTTTTGTATTTAATTCCGATGCAATTTCTGTGTTTCATCGTCAATAAGAAGGTCAGAGGGATACAATAAACCTGAAGTGAAGCATCGGAATCTATAACTAGTGTCACAGGAAGGGTTCAAACCATAGACAGTAAGAAGAGTCAGTTTTCTTGTTTTTAAGTCGGCATTGTTTCTTTTCTATTTAATTCCGAATCAATTTCTATGTTACATCGTCAATAAGAAGGTCAGAGGGATACAGTAAACCTGAAATGAAGCATCAGAAACTATAACTAGTGTCACAGGAATGGTTCAAAACATAGACAGTAAGAAGAGTCAGTTTTCCTGTACTTAAGTCGGCATTGTGCCTTTTGTATTTTATTCCAATGCAATTTCTGTGTTTCATGGTCAATAACAAGGTCAGAGGGATACAGTAACCTGAGGTGAAGCATCGGAATCTATAACTAGTGTCACATGAATGGTTCAAAACATAGAGAGTAAGAAGAGTCAGTTATCTTGTACTTAAGTCAGCATTGTTCCTTTTCTATTTAATTCCGATGCAATTTCTATTTTTCATCGTCAATAAGAAGGTCAGAGGGATACAGTAAACCTGGAGTAAAGGATCGGATTCTATAACTAGTATCACATGAATGGTTTAAATCATAGACAGTAAGAAGAGTCAGTTTTCTTCTACTTAAGTCGGCATTGTGCCTTTTGTATTTAATTACGAAGCAATTTCTGTGATTCATCGTCAATAAGAAAGTCAGAGGGATACAGTGAACCTGGAGTGAAGCATCGGAATCTATAACTAGTGTCACAGAAATGGTTCAAAACATAGACAGTAAGAAGAATCAGTTCTCTTGTACTTAAGCTTAGGTTGTTCCTTTTCTATTAATTTCCGATGCAATTTCTATCTTTCATTGTCAATAACAATTGCAGAGGGATACAGTAAACATAAAGTGAAGCATCGGAATCTGTAACTAGTGTCACATGAATGGATCAAAACATAGACAGTAAGAAGAGTCAGTTTTCTTGTACTTGAGTCGGCATTGTGCCTTTTGTATTTAATTCCAATGCAATTTCTGTGTTTCATGGTCAATAACAAGGTCAGAGGGATACAGTAAACCTGAGGTGAAGCATCGGAATCTGTAACTAGTGTCACATGAATGGTTCAAAACATAGACAGTAAGAAGAGTCAGTTTTCTTGTTCTTAAGTCGGCATTGTGCCTTTTGTATTTAATTCCGATGCAATTTCTGTGTTTCATCGTCAATAAGAAGGTCAGAGGGATACAGTAAACCTGAAGTAAAGCATCGGAATCTGTAACTAGTGTCACATGAATGGTTCAAACATAGACAGTAAGAAGAATCAGTTTTCTTGTACTTAACTCGGCATTGTGCCTATTGTATTAAATTCCGATGCAATTTCTGTGTTTCATCGTCAATAAGATGGTCAGAGGGATACAGTAAAACTGAAGGGAAGCATCAGAATCTATAACTAGTGTCACAGGAATGGATCAAAGCGTAGACAGTTAGAAGAGTCAATTTTCTTGTACTTAAGTAGGCATTGTGCCTTTTGTATTTAATTCCGATGCAATTTCTGTGATTCATCGTCAATAAGAAGGTCAGAGGGATACAGTAAACATGGAGTAAAGCATCGGATTCTATAACTAGTGTCACATGAATGGTTTAAATCATAGACAGTAAGAAGAGTCAGTTTTCTTCTACTTAAGTCGTCATTGTGCCTTTTGTATTTAACTCCGATGCAATTTCTGTGTTTCATCAACCTTAAAAGAAGGTCAGAGGGATACAGTAAACCTGAAGTGAAGCATCAGAAACTATAACTAGTGTCACAGGAATGGTTCAAAACATAGACAGTAAGAAGAGTCAGTTTTCTTGTACTTAAGTCGGCATTGTACCTTTTGTATTTAATTCCGATGCAATTTCTGTGTTTCATCGTCAATTAGAAGGTCAAAGGGATACAGTAAACCAGAAGTGAAGCATCGGAATCTATAACTAGTGTCACAGGAATGGTTCAAACATAGACGGTAAGAAGAGTCAGTTTTCTTGTACTTAAGTCGGCATTGTGCCTTTTGTATTTAATTCCGATGCAATTTCTGTGTTTCATCGTCAATAAAAAGGTCAGAGGGATACAGTAAACCTGGGGTGAAGCATCGGAATCTATAACTAGTGTCACATGAATGGTTCAAAGCATAGACAGTAAGAAGAGTCAGTTTTCTTGTACTTAAGTCGGCATTGTGCCTTTTGTATTTAATTCAGTTGCAATTTCTGTGTTTCATCGTCAATAAGAAGGTCAGAGGGATGCAGTAAACCTGAAGTGAAGCATCGGAATCAATAAGTAGTGTCACATGAATGGTTCAAAACATAGAGAGTAAGAAAAGTCAGTTTTCTTGTACTTAAGTCCGCATTGTGCGTTTAGTATATAATTCCGATGCAATTTCTGTGTTTCATCGTCAATAAGAAGGTCAGATAGATACAGTAAACCTGAAGTGATGCATCGGAATCTTTAACTAGTGTTACAGGAATGGTTCAAAACATAGACAGTAAGAAGAGTCAGTTTTCTTGTACTTAAGTCGGCATTGTGCCTTTTTGAATTTAATTCCGATGCAATTTCTGTGTTTCATCGTCAATAAAAAGGTCAGAGGGATACAGTAAACCTGAGGTGAAGCATCGGAATCCATAACTAGTGTCACATGAATGGTTCAAAACATAGACAGTAAGAAGAGTCAGTTTTCTTGTACTTAAGTCGGCATTGTGCGTTTTGTATATAATTCCGATGCAATTTCTGTGTTTCATCGTCAATAAGAAGGTCAGAGGGATACAGTAAACCTGAAGTGAAGCATCGGAATCTTTAACTAGTGTCACAGGAATGGTTCAAAACATAGACAGTAAGAAGAGTCAGTTTTCTTGTACTTAAGTCGGCATTGTGCCTTTTGTATTTAATTCCGATGCAAATTCTGTGATTCACCGTAAATAAGATGGTCAGAGGGATACAGTAAACCTGGAGTAAAGCATCGGATTCTATGACTAGTGTCACATGAATGGTTTAAATCATAGACAGTAAGAAGAGTCAGTTTTTTTGTACTTAAGTCGGCATTGTGCCTTTTGTATTTAACTCCGATGCAATTTCTGTGTTTCATCGTCAATAACAAGGTCAAAGGGATACAGTAAACCTGAAGTGAAGCATCGGAATCTATAAGTAGTGTCACATGAATGGTTCAAAACATAGAGAGTAAAAAAAGTCAGTTTTCTTGTACATATGTCGGCATTGTGCGTTTTGTATATAATTGCGATGCAATTTCTGTGTTTCATCGTCAATAAGAAGGTCAGAGGGATACAGTAAACCTGAAGTGAAGCATCGGAATGTATAACTAGTGTCACAGGAAGGGTTCAAATCATAGACAGTAAGAAGAGTCAGTTTTCTTGTTCTTAAGTCGGCATTGTTACTTTTCTATTTACTTCCGATGCAATTTCTATGTTTCATCGTCAATCAGAAGGTCAGAGGGATACAGTAAACCTGAAGAGAAGCATCGCAATCTATAACTAGTGTCACAGGAATGGATCAAATCATAAACAGTAAGATGAGTCAATTTTCTTGTACTTAAGTAGGCATTGTGCCTTTTGTATTTAATTCCGATGCAATTACTGTGATTCATCGTCAATAAGAAGGTCAGAGGGATACAGTAAACCTGGAGTAAAGCATCGGAATCTATAACTAGTGTCACATGAATGGTTTAAAACATAGACAGTAAGAAGAGTCAGTTTTCTTGTACTTAAGACGGCACTGTGCCTTTTGTATTTAATTCCGAAGAAATTTCTGTGATTCATCGTCAATAAGAAGGTCAGAGGGATACAGTAAACCTGGAGTAAAGCACAGGAATCTATAACTAGTGTCACATGAATGGTTTAAGTCATAGACAGTAAGAAGAGTCAGTTTTCTTGTACTTAAGTCAGCATTGTGCCTCTTGTATTTAACTCCGATGCAATTTCTGTGTTTCATTGTCAATAAGAAGGTCAGAGGGATACAGTAAACCTGAAGTGAAGCATTGGAATCTATAACTAGTGTCACATGAATGGTTCAAACATAGACAGTAAGAAGAGTCAGTTCTCTTGTACATAAGTCGGCATTGTGCCTTTTGTATTTAATTCCGTTGCAATTTCTGTGTTTCATCGTCAATAACAAGGTCAGAGGGATACAGTAAACCTGAAGTGAAGCATCGGAATCTATAAGTAGTGTCACATGAATGGTTCAAAACATAGAGAGTAAGAAAAGTCAGTTTTCTTGCACTTAAGTCGGCATTGTGCCTCTTGTATTTAACTCCGATGCAATTTCTGTGTTTCATCGACAATAAGAAGGTCAGAGGGATACCGTAAACCTGAAGTGAAGCATCAGAAACTATAAGTAGTGTCACAGGAATGGTTCAAAACATAGACGGTAAGAAGAGTCAGTTTTCTGGTACTTAAGGCGGCATTGTGCCTTTTGTATTTAATTCCGATGCAATTTCTGTGTTTCATCGTCAATAAGAAGGTCAAAGCGATACAGTAAACCAGAAGTCAGGCATCGGAATCTATAACTAGTGTCACAGGAATGGTACAAACATAGACAGTAAGAAGACTCACTTTTCTTGTACTTAAGTCGGCATTGTGCATTTTGTATTTAATTTCGAAGCAATTTCTGTGTTTCATCGTCAATAAGAAGGTCAGAGGGATACAGTAAACCTGAAGTGAAGCATCGGAATCTATAACTAGTGTCACATGAATGGTTAAAACATAGACAGTAAGAAGAGTCAGTTCTCTTGTACATAAGTCGGCATTGTGCCTTTTCTATTTAATTCCGTTGCAATTTCTGTGTTTCATCGTCAATAAGAAGGTCAGAGGGATACAGTAAACCTGAAGTGAAGCATCGGAATCTATAAGTAGGGTCACATGAATGGTTCAAAACGTAGAGAGTAAGAAAAGTCAGTTTTTATGTACATAAGTCGGCATTGTGCGTTTTGTATATAGTTACGATGCAATTTCTGTGTTTCGCCTTCAATAAGAAGGTCAGAGGGATACAGTAAACCTGAAGTGAAGCATCGGAATCTATAACTAGTGTCACAGGAATGGTTCAAAACATAGACAGTAAGAAGAGTCAGTTTGCCTGTACTCCAGTCGGCGTTGTGCTCTGCGTATTTAATTCCGATGCAATTTCTGTGTTTCATCGTCAATAAGACGATCAGAGGGATACAGTAAACTGAAGTGAAGCATCGGAGTCTATAACTAGTGTCACATGAATGGTTCAAAACATAGACAGTAAGAATAATAAGTTTTCTTGTACTTAAGTCGTCATTGTGCCTTTTGTGTTTAATTCCGATGCAATTTCTGTGTTTCATCGTCAATAAGAAGGTCAGAGGGATACAGTAAATATGAAGTAAAGCATCGGAATCTATAACTAGTGTCACATGAATGGTTCAAAACATAGACAGTAAGAAGAGTCAGTTATCTTGTACTTAAGTCGGCATTGTGCCTTTTGTATTAACTTCCGATGCAATTTCTGTGTTTCATCGTCAATAAGAGGGTCAGAGGGATACAGTAATCCTGAAGTGAAGCATCGGAATCTGTAACTAGAGTCACAGGGGGGCACAAAACATAGACAGTAAGAAGAGTCAGTTTTCTTGTTCTTTACTCGGCATTGTTCGTTTTCTATTAAATTCCGATGCAATATCTGTGTTTCATCTTCAATAAGAAGGTCAGAGGTATACAGTAAACCTGGAGTAAAGCATCGGAATCTATAACTAGTGTCACATGAATGGTTCAAAACATAGACAGTAAGAAGAGTCAGTTACCTTGTACTAAAGTCGGCATTGTGCCTTTTGTATTTAATTCCGATGCAATTTCTGTGTTTCATCGTCAATAAGAAGGTCAGAGGGATACAGTAAACCTGAAGTAAAGCATCGCAATCTATAACTAGTGTCACATGAATGGTTCAAAACATAGATAGTAAGAAGAATCAGTTTTCTTGTTCTTAAGTCGGCATTGTGCCTTTTGTATTTAATTCCGATGCAATTTCTATGTTTCATTGTCAATAAGAAGGTCAGAGGGAAACAGTAAACATGGAGTAAAGCATCGGATTCTATAACTAGTGTCACATGAATGGTTTAAATCATAGACAGTAAGAAGAGTCAGTTTTCTTCTACTTAAGTCGGCATTGTGCCTTTTGTATTTAACTCCGATGCAATTTCTGTGTTTCATCGACCTTAAAAGAAGGTCAGAGGGATGCACTAAACCTGAAGTGAAGCATCAGAAACTATTACTAGTGTCACAGGAATGGTTCAAAACATAGACATTAAGAAGAGTCAGTTTTCTTGTACTTAAGACGGCATTGTGCCTTTTGTATTTAATTCCGATGCAATTTCTGTGTTTCATCGTCAATTAGAAGGTCAAAGGGATACAGTAAACCTGAAGTGAAGCATCGGAATCTATAACTAGTGTCACAGGAATGGTTCAAACATAGACAGTAAGAAGAGTCAGTTTTCTTGTACTTAAGTCGGCATTGTGCCTTTTGTATTTAATTCCGATGCAATTTCTGTGTTTTATCGTCAATAAAAAGTTCAGAGGGATACAGTAAACCTGGGGTGAAGCATCGGAATCTATAACTAGTGTCACATGATTGGTTCAAAACATAGACAGTAAGAAGAGTCAGTTTTCTTGTACTTAAGTCGGCATTGTGCATTTTGTATTTAATTCCGATGCAATTTCTGTGTTTCATCGTCAATAAGAAGGTCAGAGAGATACAGTAAACCTGAAGTAAAGCATCGGAATCTGTAACTAGTGTCACATGAATGGTTCAAAACATAGACAGTAAGATAAATCAGTTTTCTTGTACTTAAGAAGGCATTGTGCCTTTTGTATTTAATTCTGATGCAATTTCTGTGTTTCATCGTCAATAAGATGGTCAGAGGGATACAGTAAAACTAAAGTGAAGCATCGGAATTTATAACTAGTGTCACAGGAATGGATCAAAGCATAGACAGTAAGAAGAGTCAATTTTCTTGTACTTAAGTAGGCATTGTGCCTTTTGTATTTAATTCCGATGCAATTTCTGTGATTCATCGTCAACAAGAAGGTCAGAGGGATACAGTAAACATGGAGTAAAGCATCGGAATCTTGTACTTAAGTAGGCATTGTGCCTTTTGAATTTAATTCCGATGCAATTTCTGTGATTCATCGTCAATAAGAAGGTCAGAGGGATACAGTAAACATGGAGTAAAGCATCGGAATCTGTAACTAGTGTCACATGAATGGTTTAAAACATAGACAGTAAGAAGAGTAAGTTTTCTTGTACTTAAGTCGGCACTGTGCCTTTTGTATTTCATTCCGAAGCAAATCCTGTGATTCATCGTCAATAAGAAGGTCAGAGGGATACAGTAAACCTGGAGTAAAGCATCGGATTCTATAGCTAGTGTCACATGAATGGTTTAAATCATAGACAGTAAGAAGAGTCAGTTCTCTTGTATATAAGTCGGCATTGTGCCTTTTGTATTTAATTCTGTTGCAATTTCTGTGTTTCATCGTCAATAAGAAGGTCAGAGGGATACAGTAAACCTGAAGTGAAGCATCGGAATCTATAAGTAGTGTCACAGGAATGGTTCAAATCATAGACAGTAAGAAGAGTCAGTTTTCTTGTTCTTAAGTCGGCATTGTTCCTTTTCTATTTACTTCCGATGCAATTTCTATGTTTCATCGTCAATAAAAAGGTCAGAGAGATACAGTAAACCTAAAGAGAAGCATCGCAATCTATAACTAGTGTCACAGGTATGGATCAAAGCATAGACAGTAAGATGAGTCAACTTTCTTGTACTTAAGTAGGCATTGTGCCTTTTGTAATTAATTCCGATGCTATTTCTGTGATTCATCGTCAATAAGAAGGTCAGAGGGATACAGTAAACCTGGAGTAAAGCATCGGAATCTATAACTAGTGTCACATGAATGGTTTAAAACATAGACAGTAAGAAGAGTCAGTTTTCTTGTACTTAAGACGGCATTGTGCCTTTTGTATTTAATTCCGAAGAAATTTTTGTGTTTCATCGTCAATAAGAAGGTCAGAGGGATACAGTAAACCTGGAGTAAAGCATAGGATTCTATAACTAGTGTCACATGAATGGTTTAAATCATAGACAGTAAGAAAAGTCAGTTTTCTTGTACTTAAGTCGGCATTGTGCGTCTTGTATTTAACTCCGATGCAATTTCTGTGTTTCATCGACAATAAGAAGGTCAGAGGGATACCGTAAACCTGAAGTGAAGCGTCAGAAACTATAAGTAGTGTCACAGGAATGGTTCAAAACATAGACGGTAAGAAGAGTCAGTTTTCTGGTACTTAAGGCGGCATTGTGCCTTTTGTATTTAATTCCGATGCAATTTCTGTGTTTCATCGTCAATAAGAAGGTCAAAGCGATACAGTAAACCAGAAGTGAAGCATCGGAATCTATAACTAGTGTCACAGGAATGGTTCAAACATAGACAGTAAGAAGACTCACTTTTCGTGTACTTAAGTCGGCATTGTGCATTTTGTATTTAATTTCGAAGCAATTTCTGTGTTTCATCGTCAATAAGAAGGTCAGAGGGATGCAGTAAACCTGAAGTGAAGCATCGGAATCTATAACTAGTGGCACATGAATGGTTCAAACATAGACAGTAAGAATAGTCAGTTCTCTTGTACATAAGTCGGCATTGTGCCTTTTGTATTTAATTCCGTTGCAATTTCTGTGTTTCATCGTCAATAAGAAGGTCAGAGGGATACAGTAAACCTGAAGTGAAGCATCGGAATCTATAAGTAGTGTCACATGAATGGTTCAAAAAGTAGAGAGTAAGAAAAGTCAGTTTTTATGTACATAAGTCGGCATTGTGCGTTTTGTATATAGTTACGATGCAATTTCTGTGTTTCGCCTTCAATAAGAAGGTCAGAGGGATAAAGTAAACCAGAAGTGACGCATCGGAATCTATAACTAGTGTCACAGGAATGGTTCAAAACATAGACAGTAAGAGGAGTCAGTTTGCCTGTACTCCAGTCGGCGTTGTGCTGTGCGTATTTAATTCCGATGCAATTTCTGTGTTTCATCGTCAATAAGACGGTCAGAGAGATACAGTAAACTGAAGTGAAGCATCGGAGTCTATAACTAGTGTCACATGAATGGTTCAAAACATAGACAGTAAGAAGAATAAGTTTTCTTGTACTTAAGTCGTCATTGTGCCTTTTGTGTTTAATTCCGATGCAATTTCTGTGTTTCATCGTCAATAAGAAGGTCAGAGTGATACAGTAAACATGAAGTAAAGCATCGGAATCCATAACTAGTGTCACATGAATGGTTCAAAACATAGACAGTAAGAAGAGTCAGTTATCTTGTACTTAAGTCGGCATTGTGCCTTTTGTATTAACTTCCGATGCAATTTCTGTGTTTCATCGTCAATAAGAGGGTCAGAGGGATACAGTAAACCTGAAGTGAAGCATCGGAATCTATAACTAGAGTCACAGGGGGGCTCAAAACATAGACAGTAAGAAGAGTCAGTTTTCTTGTTCTTTACTCGGCATTGTTCTTTTTCTATTAAATTCCGATGCAATATGTGTGTTTCATCTTCAATAAGAAGGTCAGAGGGATACATTAAACCTGAAGTGAAGCATCGCAATCTATAACTAGTGTCACAGGAATGGATCAATGCATAGACAGTAAGAAGAGTCAATTTTCTAGTACTTAAGTAGGCATTGTGCCTTTTGTATTTAATTCCGATGCAATTTCTGTGATTCATCGTCAATAAGAATGTCAGTGTTATACAGTAAACCTGGAGTAAATCATCGGAATCTATAACTAGTGTCACATGAATGGTTTTAAACATAGACAGTAAGTAGAGTCAGTTTTCTTGAACTTAAGTCGGCATTGTGCCTCTTGTATTTAATTCCAAAGCAATTTCTGTGTTTCATCGTCAATAACATGGTCAGAGGGATACAGTAAACCTGAAGTGAAGCATCGGAATCTATAACTAGTGTCACATGAATGGCTCAAAACATAGACAGTAAGAAGAGTCAGTTACCTTCTACTAAAGTCGGCATTGTGCCTTTTGTATTTAATTCCGATGCAATTTCCGTGTTTCATCGTCAATAAGAAGGTCAGAGGGATACAGTAAACTTGAAGTAAAGCATCGCAATCTATAACTAGTGTCACATGAATGGTTCAAAACATAGACAGTAAGAAGAATCAGTTTTCTTGTTCTTAAGTCGGCATTGTGCCTTTTGTATTTAATTCCGATGCAATTTCTGTGTTTCATTGTCAATAAGAAGGTCAGAGGGATACAGTAAACATGGAGTAAAGCATCGGATTCTATAACTAGTGTCACATGAATGGTTTAAATCATAGACAGTAAGAAGAGTCAGTTTTCTTCTACTTAAGTCGGCATTGTGCCTTTTGTATTTAACTCCGACGCAATTTCTGTGTTTCATCGACCTTAAAAGAAGGTCAGAGGGATACAGTAAACCTGAAGTGAAGCATCGGAATCTATAACCTGTGTCACAGGAATGGTTCAAACATAGACAGTAAGAAGAGTCAGTTTTCTTGTACTTAAGTCGGCATTGTGCCTTTTGTATTTAATTCCGATGCAATTTCTGTGTTTCATCGTCAATAAAAAGTTCAGAGGGATACAGTAAACCTGGGGTGAAGCATCGGAATCTATAACTAGTGTCACATGATTGGTTCAAAACATAGACAGTAAGAAGAGTCAGTTTTCTTGTACTTAAGTCGGCATTGTGCCTTTTGTATTTAATTCCGATGCAATTTCTGTGTTTCATCGTCAATAAGAAGGTCAGAGAGATACAGTAAACCTGAAGTAAAGCATCGGAATTTGTACTAGTGTCACATGAATGGTTCAAAACATAGACAGTAAGAAGAATCAGTTTTCTTGTACTTAAGTAGGCATTGTGCCTTTTGTATTTAATTCTGATGCAATTTCTGTGTTTCATCGTCAATAAGATGGTCAGAGGGATACAGTAAAACTAAAGTGGAGCATCGGAATCTATAACTAGTGTCACAGGAAAGGATCAAAGCATAGACAGTAAGAAGAGTCAATTTTCTTGTACTTAAGTAGGCATTGTGACTTTTGTATTTAATTCCGATGCAATTTCTGTGATTCATCGTCAATAAGAAGGTCAGAGGGATACAGTAAACATGGAGTAAAGCATCGGAATCTGTAACTAGTGTCACATGAATGGTTTAAAACATAGACAGTAAGAAGAGTCAGTTTTCTTGTACTTAAGTCGGCACTGTGCCTTTTGTATTTCATTCCGACGCAATTTCTGTGTTTCATCGTCAATAAGAAGGTCAGAGGGATACAGTAAACCTGGAGTAAAGCATCGGATTCTATAACTAGTGTCACATGAATGGTTTAAATCATAGACAGTAAGAAGAGTCAGTTCTCTTGTATATAAGTCGGCATTGTGCCTTTTGTATTTAATTCTGTTGCAATTTCTGTGTTTCATCGTCAATAAGAAGGTCAGAGGAATACCGTAAACCTGAAGTGAAGCAACAGAAACTATAGGTAGTGTCACAGGAATGGTTGAAAACATGGACGGTATGAAGAGTCAGTTTTCTGGTACTTAAGGCGGCATTGTGCCTTTTGTATTTAATTACGATGCAATTTCTGTGTTTCATCGTCAATAAGAAGGTCAGAGGGATACAGTAAACCAGAAGTGAAGCATCGGAGTCTATAACTAGTGTCACAGGAATGGTTCAAACATAGACAGTAAGAAGACTCACTTTTCTTGTACTTAAGTCGGCATTGTGCATTTTGTATTTAATTTCGAAGCAATTTCTGTGTTTCATCGTCAATAAGAAGGTCAGAGGGATACAGTAAACCTGAAGTGAAGCATCGGAATCTATAACTAGTGTCACATGAATGGTTCAAACATAGACAGTGAGAAGAGTCAGTTCTCTTGTACATAAGTCGGCATTGTGCCTTTAGTATTTAATTCCGTTGCAATTTCTGTGTTTCATCGTCAATAAGAAGGTCAGAGGGATACAGTAAACCTGAAGTGAAGCATCGGAATCTATAAGTAGTGTCACATGAATGGTTCAAAACGTAGAGAGTAAGAAAAGTCAGTTTTTATGTACATAAGTCGGCATTGTGCGTTTTGTATATAGTTCCAATGCAATTTCTGTGTTTCGCCTTCAATAAGAAGGTCAGAGGGATACTGTAAACCTGAAGTGAAGCATCGGAATCTATAACTAGTGTCACAGGAATGGTTCAAAACATGGACAGTAAGAAGAGTCAGTTTTCCTATACTCCAGTCGGCGTTGAGCTCTGCGTATTTAATTCCGATGCAATTTCTGTGTTTCATCGTCAATAAGACGGTCAGAGGGATACAGTAAACCGAAGTGAAGCATCGGAGAGTATAACTAGTGTCACATGATTGGTTCAAAACATAGACAGTAAGAAGAATAAGTTTTCTTGTACTTAAGTCGTCATTGTGCCTTTTGTGTTTAATTCCGATGCAATTTCTGTGTTTCATCGTCAATAAGAAGGTCAGAGGGATACAGTAAACATGAAGTAAAGCATCGGAATCTATAACTAGTGCCACATGAATGGTTCAAAACATAGACAGTAGGAAGAGTCAGTTATCTTGTACTTAAGTCGGAATTGTGCCTTTTGTATTAACTTCCGATGCAATTTCTGTGTTTCATCGTCAATAAGAGGGTCAGAGGGATACAGTAAACCTGAAGTGAAGCATCGGAATCTATAACTAGAGTCACAGGGGGGCTCAAAACATAGACAGTAAGAAGAGTCAGTCTTCTTGTCCTTTACTCGGCATTGTTCGTTTTCTATTAAATTCCGATGCAATATCTGTGTTTCATCTTCAATAAGAAGGTCAGAGGGATACAGTAAACCTGAAGTGAAGCATCCCAATCTATAACTAGTGTCACAGGAATGGATCAATGCATACACTGTAAGAAGAGTCAATTTTCTAGTACTTAAGTAGGCATTGTGCCTTTTGTATTTAATTCCGATGCAATTTCTGTGATTCATCGTCAATAAGAAGGTCAGAGTTATACAGTAAACCTGGAGTAAAGCATCGGAATCTATAACTAGTGTCACATGAGTGGTTTTAAACATAGACAGTAAGTAGAGTCAGTTTTCTTGTACTTAAGTCGGCATTGTGCCTTTTGTATTTAATTCCTATGCAATTTCTGTGTTTCATCGTCAATAACATGGTCAGAGGGATACAGTAAACCTGAAGTGAAGCATCGGAATCTATAACTAGTGTCACATGAATGGTTCAAAACATAGACAGTAAGAAGAGTCAGTTACCTTGTACTAAAGTCGGCATTGTTCCTTTTGTATTTAATACCGATGCAATTTCTGTGTTTCATCGTCAATAAGAAGGTCAGAGAGATACAGTAAACCTGAAGTAAAGCATCGCAATCTATAACTAGTGTCACATGAATGGTTCAAAACATAGACACTAAGAAGAATCAGTTTTCTTGGACTTAAGTCGGCATTGTGCCTTTTGTAATTAATTCCGATGCAATTTCTGTGTTTCATTGTCAATAAGAAGGTCAGAGGGATACAGTAAACATGGAGTAAAGCATCGGATTCTATAACTAGTGTCACATGAATAGTTTAAATCATAGACAGTAAGGAGAGTCAGTTTTCTTCTACTTAAGTCGGCATTGTGCCTTTTGTATTTAACTCCGATGCAATTTCTGTGTTTCATCGACCTTAAAAGAAGGTCAGAGGGATACAGTAAACCCGAAGTGAAGCATCAGAAACTATAACTAGTGTCACAGGAATGGTTCAAAACATGGACAGTAAGAAGAGTCAGTTTTCTTGTACTTAAGTCGGCATTGTGCCTTTTGTATTTAATTCCGATGCAATTTCTGTGTTTCATCGTCAATTAGAACGTCAAAGGGATACAGTAAACCTGAAGTGAAGCATCGGAATCTATAACTAGTGTCACAGGAATGGTTCAAACATAGACAGTAAGAAGAGTCAGTTTTCTTGTACTTAAGTCGGCATTGTGCATTTTGTATTTAATTCCGATGCAATCACTGTGTTTCATCGTCAATAACAAGTTCACAGGGATACAGTAAACCTGGGGTGAAGCATCGGAATCTATAACTAGTGTCACATGAATGGTTCAAAACATAGACAGTAAGAAGAGTCAGTTTTCTTGTACTTAAGTCGGCATTGTGCCTTTTGTATTTAATTCCGATGCAATTTCTGTGTTTCATCGTCAATAAGAAGGTCAGAGAGATACAGTAAACCTGAAGTAAAGCATCGGAATCTGTAACTAGTGTCACATGAATGGTTCAAAACATAGACAGTAAGAAGAATCAGTTTTCTTGTACTTAAGTAGGCATTGTGGCTTTTGTATTTAATTCCGATGCAATGTCTGTGTTTCATCGTCAATAAGTTGGTCAGAGGGATACAGTAAAACTAAAGTGAAGCATCGGAATCTATAACTAGTGTCACAGGAATGGATCAAAGCATAGACAGTAAGAAGAGTCAATTTTCTTGTACTTAAGTAGGCATTGTGCCTTTTGTATTTAATTCCGATGCAATTTCTGTGATTCATCGTCAACAAGAAGGTCAGAGGGATACAGTAAACATGGAGTAAAGCATCGGAATCTGTAACTAGTGTCACATGAATGGTTTAAAACATAGACAGTAAGAAGAGTCAGTTTTCTTGTACTTAAGTCGGCACTGTGCCTTTTGTATTTCATTCCGAAGCAAATTCTGTGATTCATCGTCAATAAGAAGGTCAGAGGGATACAGTAAACCTGGAGTAAAGCATCGGATTCTATAACTAGTGTCACATGAATGGTTTAAATCATAGACAGTAAGAAGAGTCAGTTCTCTTGTATATAAGTCGGCATTGTGCCTTTTGTATTTAATTCTGTTGCAATTTCTGTGTTTCATCGTCAATAAGAAGGTCAGAGGAATACAGTAAACCTGAAGTGAAGCATCGGAATCTATAAGTAGCGTCACATGAATGGTTCAAAGCATAGAGAGTAAGAAAAGTCAGTTCTCTTGTACTTAAGTCGGCATTGTGCCTTTTGTATTTAATTCCGATGCAATTTCTGTGTTTCATCGTCAATAAGAAGGTCAGAGGGATACAGTAAACCTGAAGTGAAGCATCGGAATCTATAACTAGTGTCACATGAATGGTTCAAACGTAGACAGTAAGAAGAGTCAGTTCTCTAGTACATAAGTCGGCATTGTGCCTTTTGTATTTAATTCTGTTGCAATTTCTGTGTTTCATCGTCAATAAGAAGGTCAGAGGGATACAGTAAACTTGAAGTGAAGCATCGGAATCTATGAGTAGTGTCACATGAATGGTTCAAACCATAGAGAGTAAGAAAAGTCAGTTTTCTTGTACTTAAGTCGGCATTGTGCGTTTAGTATATAATTCCGACGCAATTTCTGTGTTTCATCGTCAATAAGAAGGTCAGAGTAATACAGTAAACCTGAAGTGATGCATCGGAATCTTTGACTAGTGTCACAGGAATGGTTCAAACCATAGACAGTAAGAAGAGTCAGTTTTCTTGTACTTAAGTCGGCATTGTGCGTTTTGTATATAATTCCGATGCAATTTCTGTGTTTCATCGTCAATAAGAAGGTCAGAGGGATACATTAAACCTGAAGTGAAGCATCGGAATCTTTAACTAGTGTCACAGGAATGGTTCAAAACATAGACAGTAAGAAGAGTCAGTTTTCTTGTACTTAAGTCGGCATTGTGCCTTTTGTATTTAATTCCGATGAAAATTCTGTGATTCATCGTTAATAAGAAGGTCAGAGGGATACAGTAAACCTGGAGTAAAGCATCGGATTCTATGACTAGTGTCACATGAATGGTTCAAATATAGACAGTAAGAAGACTCACTTTTCTTGTACTTAAGTCGGCATTGTGCATTTTGTATTTAATTTCGAAGCAATTTCTGTGTTTCATCGTCAATAAGAAGGTCAGAGGGATACAGTAAACCTGAAGTGAGGCATCGGAATCTACAACTAGTGTCACATGAATGGTTCAAACATAGACAGTAAGAAGAGTCAGTTCTCTTGTACATAAGTCAGCATTGTGCTTTTTGTATTTAATTCCGATGCAATTTCTGTGTTTCATCGTCAATAAGAAGGTCAGAGGGATACAGGAAACCTGAAGTAAAGCTTCGCAATCTTTAACTAGTTTCACATGAATGGTTCAAAACATAGACAGTAAGAAGAATCAGTTTTCTTGTACTTAAGTCGGCATTGTGCCTTTTGTATTTAATTCCGATACAATTTCTGTGTTTCATTGTCAATAAGAAGGTCAGAGGGATGCAGTAAACATGGAGTAAAGCATCGGATTCTGTAAATAGTGTCACATGAATGGTTTAAATCATAGACAGTAAGAAGAGTCAGTTTTTTTCTACTTATGTCGGCATTGTGCCTTTTGTATTTAACTCCGATGCAATTTCTGTGTTTCATCGACCTTAAAAGAAGGTCAGAGGGATACAGTAAACCTGAAGTGAAGCATCAGAAACTATAACTAGTGTCACAGGAATGGTTCAAAACATAGACAGTAAGAAGAGTCAGTTTTCTTGTACTTAAGTCGGCATTGTGCCTTTTGTATTTAATTTCGAAGCAATTTCTGTGTTTCATCGTCAATAAGAAGGTCAGAGGGATACAGTAAACCTGAAGTGAAGCATCGGAATCTATAAGTAGTGTCACATGAATGGTTCAAAACGTAGAGAGTAAGAAAAGTCAGTTATTATGTACATAAGTCGGCATTGTGCGTTTTGTATATAGTTCCGATGCAATTTCTGTGTTTCGCCTTCAATAAGAAGGTCAGAGGGATACAGTAAACCTGAAGTGAAGCATCGGAATCTATAACTAGTGTCACAGGAATGGTTCAAAACATGGACAGTAAGAGGAGTCAGTTTTCCTGTACTCCAGTCGGCGTTGTGCTCTGCGTATTTAATTCCGATGCAATTTCTGTGTTTCATCGTCAATAAGACGGTCAGAGGGATACAGTAAACTGAAGTGAAGCATCGGAGTCTATAACTAGTGTCACATGAATGGTTCAAAACATAGACAGTAAGAAGAATAAGTTTTCTTGTACTTATGTCGTCATTGTGCCTTTTGTGTTTAATTCCGATGCAATTTCTGTGTTTCATCGTCAATAAGAAGGTCATAGGGATACAGTAAACATGAAGTAAAGCATCGGAATCTATAACTAGTGTCACATGAATGGTTCAAAACATAGACAGTAAGAAGAGTCAGTTATCTTGTACTTAAGTCGGCATTGTGCCTTTTGTATTAACTTCCGATGCATTTTCTGTGTTTCATCGTCAGTAAGAGGGTCAGAGGGATACAGTAAACCTGAAGTGAAGCATCGGAATCTATAAATAGAGTCACAGGGGGGCTCAAAACATAGACAGTAAGAAGAGTCAGTTTTCTTGTCCTTTACACGGCATTGTTCGTTTTCTATTAAATTCCGATGCAATATCTATGTTTCATCTTCAATAAGAAGGTCAGAGGGATACAGTAAACCTGAAGTGAAGCATCGCAATCTATAACTAGTGTCACAGGAATGGATCAATGCATAGACAGTAAGAAGAGTCAATTTTCTAGTACTTAAGTAGGCATTGTGCCTTTTGTATTTAATTCCGATGCAATTTCTGTGATTCATCGTCAATAAGAAGGTCAGAGTTATACAGTAAACCTGGAGTAAAGCATCGGAATCTATAACTAGTGTCACCTGAATGGTTTTAAACATAGACTGTAAGTAGAGTCAGTTTACTTGTACTTAAGTCGGCATTGTGCCTTTTGTATTTAATTGCGATGCCATTTCTGTGTTTCATCGTCAATAACATGGTCAGAGGGATACAGTAAACCTGAAGTGAAGCATCGGAATCTATAACTAGTGTCACATGAATGGTTCAAAACATAGACAGTAAGAAGAGTCAGTTACCTTGTACTAAAGTCGGCATTGTGCCTTTTGTATTTAATTCCGATGCAATTTCTGTGTTTCATCGTCAATAAGAAGGTCAGAGGGATACAGTAAACCTGAAGTAAAGCATCGCAATCTAAAAGTAGTGTCACATGAACGGTTCAAAACATAGACAGTAAGAAGAATCAGTTTTCTTGTACTTAAGTCGGCATTCTGCCTTTTGTATTTAATTCCGAGGCAATTTCTGTGTTTCATTGTCAATAAGAAGGTCAGAGTGATACAGTAAACATGGAGTAAAGCATCGGATTCTGTAACTAATGCCACATGAATGGTTTAAATCATAGACAGTAAGAAGAGTCAGTTTTTTTCTACTTAAGTCGGCATTGTGCCTTTTGTATTTAACTCCGATGCAATTTCTGTGTTTCATCGACCTTAAAAGAAGGTCAGAGGGATACAGTAAACCTGAAGTGAAGCATCAGAAACTATAACTAGTGTCACAAGAATGGTTCAAAACATAGACAGTAAGAAGAGTCAGTTTTCTTGTACTTAAGTCGGCATTGTGCCTTTTGTATTTAATTCCGATGCAATTTCTGTGTTTCATCGTCAATTGGAAGGTCAAAGGGATACAGTAAACCTGAAGTGAAGCATCGGAATCTATAACTAGTGTCACAGGAATGGTTCAAACATAGACAGTAAGAAGAGTCAGTTTTCTTGTACTTAAGTCGGCATTGTGCCTTTTGTATTTAATTCCGATGCAATTTCTGTGTTTCATCGTCAATAAAAAGTTCAGAGGGATACAGTAAACCTGGGGTGAAGCATCGGAATCTATAACTAGTGTCACATGAATGGTTCAAAACATAGACAGTAATAAGAGTCAGTTTTCTTGTACTTAAGTCGGCATTGTGCCTTTTGTATTTAATTCCGATGCAATTTCTGTGTTTCATCGTCAATAAGAACGTCTGAGAGATACAGTAAACCTGAAGTAAAGCATCGGAATCTGTAACTAGTGTCACATGAATGGTTCAAAACATAGACAGTAAGAAGAATCAGTTTTCTTGTACTTAAGTAGGCATTGTGCCTTTTGTATATAATTCCGATGCAATTTCTGTGTTTTATCGCCAATACGATGGTCACAGGGATACAGTAAAACTAAAGTGAAGCATCGGAATCTATAACTAGTGTCACAGGAATGGATCAAAGCATAGACAGTAAGAAGAGTCAATTTTCTTGTACTTAAGTAGGCATTGTGCCTTTTGTATTTAATTCCGATGCAATTTCTGTGATTCATCGTCAATAAGAAGGTCAGAGGGATACAGTAAACATGGAGTAAAGCATCGGAATCTGTAACTAGTGTCTTATGAATGGTTAAAACATAGACAGTAAGAAGAGTCAGTTTTCTTGTACTTAAGTCGGCACTGTGCCTTTTGTATTTCATTCCGAAGCAAATTCTGTGATTCATCGTCAATAAGAAGGTCAGAGGCATAGAGTAAACCTGGAGTAAAGCATCGGATTCTATAACTAGTGTCACATGAATGGTTTAAATCATACACAGTAAGAAGGGTCAGTTCTCTTGTATATAAGTCGGCATTGTGCCTTTTGTATTTAATTCTGTTGCAATTTCTGTGTTTCATCGTCAATAAGAAGGTCAGAGGAATACAGTAAACCTGATGTGAGCATCGGAATCTATAAGTAGTGTCATATGAATGGTTCAAAACATAGAGAGTAAGAAAAGTCAGTTTTCTTGTACTTAAGTCGGCATTGTGCCTTTTGTATTTAATTCCGATGCAATTTCTGTGTTTCATCGTCAATAAGAAGGTCAGAGGGATACAGTAAACCTGAAGTGAAGCATCGGAATCTATAACTAGTGTCACATGAATGGTTCAAACGTAGACAGTAAGAAGAACCGGTTCTCTAGTACATAAGTCGGCATTGTGCCTTTTGTATTTAATTCAGTTGCAATTTCTGTGTTTCATCGTCAATAAGAAGGTCAGAGGGATACAGTAAACCTGAAGTGAAGCATCGGAATCTATAGGTAGTGTCACATGAATGGTTCAAAACATAGAGAGTAAGAAAAGTCAGTTTTCTTGTACTTAAGTCGGCATTGTGCGTTTAGTATATAATTCCGATGCAATTTCTGTGTTTCATCGTCAATAAGAAGGTCAGAGGGATACAGTAAACCTGAAGTGATGCATCGGAATCTTTGACTAGTGTCACAGGAATGGTTCAAAACATAGACAGTAAGAAGAGTCAGTTTTCTTGTACTTAAGTCGGCATTGTGCCTTTTGTATTTAATTCCGATGCAATTTCTGTGTTTCATCGTCAATAAAAAGGTCAGAGGGATACAGTAAACCTGAGGTGAAGCATCTGAATCCATAACTAGTGTCACATGAATGGTTCAAAACATAGACAGTAAGAAGAGTCAGTTTTCTTGTACTTAAGTCGGTATTGTGCGTTTTGTATATAATTCCGATGCAATTTCTGTGTTTCATCGTCAATAAGAAGGTCAGAGGGATACAGTAAACCTGAAGTGAAGCATCAGAATCTTTAACTAGTGTCACAGGAATGGTTCAAAACATAGACGGTAAGAAGAGTCAGTTTTCTTGTATTTAAGTCGGCATTGTGCCTTTTGTATTTAATTCCGATGCAAATTCTGTGATTCATCGTAAATAAGAAGGTCAGAGGGATACAGTAAACCTGGAGTAAAGCATCGGATTCTATGACAAGTTTCACATGAATGGTTTAAATCATAGACAGTAAGAAGAGTCAGTTTTTTGTACTTAAGTCGGCATTGTGCCTTTTGTATTTAACTCCGATGCAATTTCTGTGTTTCATTGTCAATAAGAAGGTCAGAGGGATACAGTAAACCTGAAGTGAAGCATTGGAATCTATAACTAGTGTCACATGAATGGTTCGAACATAGACAGTAAGAAGAGTCAGTTCTCTTGTACATAAGTCGGCATTTTGCCTATTGTATTTAATTCCGTTGCAATTTCTGTGTTTCATCGTCAATAAGAAGGTCAGAGGGATACAGTAAACCTGAAGTGAAGCATCGGAATGTATAACTAGTGTCACAGGAAGGGTTCAAATCATAGACAGTAAGAAGAGTCAGTTTTCTTGTTCTTAAGTCGGCATTGTTACTTTTCTATTTACTTCCGATGCAGTTTCTATGTTTCATCGTCAATAAGAAGGTCAGAGGGATACACTAAACCTGAAGAGAAGCATCGCAATCTATAACTAGTGTCACAGGAATGGATCAAAGCATAGACAGTAAGATGAGTCAATTTTCTTGTACTTAAGTAGGCATTGTGCCTTTTGTATTTAATTCCGATGCAATTACTGTGATTCATCGTCAACAAGAAGGTCAGAGGGATACAGTAAACCTGGAGTAAAGCATCGGAATCTATAACTAGTGTCACATGAATGGTTTAAAACATAGACATTAAGAAGAGTCAGTTTTCTTGTACTTAAGACGGCACTGTGCCTTTTGTATTTAATGCCGAAGAAATTTCTGTGATTCATCGTCAATAAGAAGGTCAGAGGGATACAGTAAACCTGGAGTAAAGCATAGGACTCTATAACTAGTGTCACATGAATGGTTTAAGTCATAGACAGTAAGAAGAGTCAGTTTTCTTGTACTTAAGTCAGCATTGTGCCTCTTGTATTTAACTCCGATGCAATTTCTGTGTTTCATTGTCAATAAGAAGGTCAGAGGGATACAGTAAACCTGAAGTGAAGCATTGGAATCTATAACTAGTGTCACATGAATGGTTCAAACATAGACAGTAAGTAGAGTCAGTTCTCTTGTACATAAGTCGGCATTGTGCCTTTTGTATTTAATTCCGTTGCAATTTCTGTGTTTCATCGTCAATAACAAGGTCAGAGGGATACAGTAAACCTGAAGTGAAGCATCGGAATCTATAAGTAGTGTCACATGAATGGTTCAAAACATAGAGAGTGAGAAAAGTCAGTTTTATTGTACTTATGTCGGCATTGTGCGTTTAGTATATAATTCCGATGCAATTTCTGTGTTTCATCGTCAATAAGAAGGTCAGAGGGATACAGTAAACCTGAAGTGAAGCATCGGAATCTATAACTAGTGTCACATGAATGGTTCAAACATAGACAGTAAGAAAAGTCAGTTTTCTTGTACTTATGTCGGCATTGTGCGTTTTGTATATAATTCCGATGCAATTTCTGTGTTTCATCGTCAATAAGAAGGTCAGAGGGATACAGTAAACCTGAAGTGAAGCATCGGAATGTATAACTAGTGTCACAGGAAGGGTTCAAATCATAGACGGTAAGAAGAGTCAGTTTTCTTGTTCTTAAGTCGGCATTGTTACTTTTCTATTTCCTTCCGATGCAATTTCTATGTTTCATCGTCAATAAGAAGGTCAGAGAGATACAGTAAACCTGAAGAGAAGCATCGCAATCTATAACTAGTGTCACTGGTATGGATCAAAGCATAGACAGTAAGATGAGTCAATTTTCTTGTACTTAAGTAGGCATTGTGCCTTTTGTATTTAATTCCGATGCAATTTCTGTGATTCATCGTCAATAAGAAGGTCAGAGGGATACAGTAAACCTGGAGTAAATCATAGGATTCTATAACTGGTGTCACATGAATGGTTTAAATCATAGACAGTAAGATAAGTCAGGTTTCTTGTACTTAAGTCGGCATTGTGCCTCTTGTATTTAACTCCGATGCAATTTCTGTGTTTCATCGACAATAAGAAGGTCAGAGGGATACAGTAAACCTGAAGTGAAGCATCAGAAACAATAACTAGTGTCACAGGAATGGTTCAAAACATAGACGGTAAGAGGAGTCAGTTTTCTGGTACTTAAGGCGGCATTGTGCCTTTTGTATTTAATTCCGATGCAATTTCTGTGTTTCATCGTCAATAAGAAGGTCAAAGCGATACAGTAAACCAGAAGTGAAGCATCGGAATCTATAACTAGTGTCACAGGATTGGTTCAAACATAGAAAGTAAGAAGACTCACTTTTCTTGTGCTTAAGTCGGCATTGTGCATTTTGTATTTAATTTCGAAGCAATTTCTGTGTTTCATCGTCAATAAGAAGGTCAGAGGGATACAGTAAACCTGAGGTGAAGCATCGGAATCTATAACTAGTGTCACATGAATGGTTCAAACATAGACAGTAAGAAGAGTCAGTTCTCTTGTACATAAGTCGGCATTGTGCCCTTTGTATTTAATTCCGTTGCAATTTCTGTGTTTCATCGTCAATAAGAAGGTCAGAGGGATACAGTAAACCTGAAGTGAAGCATCGGAATCTATAAGTAGTGTCACATGAATGGTTCAAAACGTAGAGAGTAAGAAAAGTCAGTTTTTATGTACATAAGTCGGCATTTGTGCGTTTTGTATATAGTTCCGATGCAATTTCTGTGTTTCGCCTTCAATAAGAAGGTCAGAGGGATACAGTAAACCTGAAGTGAAGCATCGGAATCTATAACTAGTGTCACAGGAATGGTTCATAACATAGACAGTAAGAAGAGTCAGTTTTCCTGTACTCCAGTCGGCGTTGTGCCCTGCGTATTTAATTCCGATGCAATTTCTGTGTTTCATCGTCAATAAGACGGTCAGAGGGATACAGTAAACTGAAGTGAAGCATCGGAATCTATAACTAGTGTCACATGAATGGTTCAAAACATAGACAGTAAGAAGAATAAGTTTTCTTGTACTTAAGTCGTCATTGTGCCTTTTGTGTTTAATTCCGATGCAATTTCTGTGTTTCATCGTCAATAAGAAGGTCAGAGGGATACAGTAAACATGAAGTAAAGCATCGGAATCTATAACTAGTGTCACATGAATGGTTCAAAACATAGACAGTAAGAAGAGTCAGTTATCTTGTACTTAAGTCGACATTGTGCCTTTTGTATTAACTTCCGATGAAATTTCTACGTTTCATCGTCAATAAGAAGGTCAGAGGGATACAGTAAACCTGAAGTGAAGCATCGGAATCTATAACTAGAGTCACAGGGGGGCTCAAAGCATAGACTGTAAGAAGAGTCAGTTTTCTTGTTCTTTACTCGGCATTGTTCCTTTTCTATTAAATTCCGATGCAATATCTGTGTTTCATCTTCAATAAGAAGGTCAGAGGGATACAGTAAACCTGAAGTGAAGCATCGCAATCTATAACTATTGTCACAGGAATGGATCAATGCATAGACAGTAAGAAGAGTCAATTTTCTAGTACTTAAGTAGGCATTGTGCCTTTTGTATTTAATTCCGATGCAATTTCTGTGATTCATCGTCAATAAGAAGGTCAGAGTTATACAGTAAACCTGGAGTAAAGCATCGGAATCTATAACTAGTGTCACATGAGTGGTTTTAAACATAGACAGTAAGAAGAGTCAGTTTTCTTGTACTTAAGTCGGCATTGTGCCTTTTGTATTTAATTCCGATGCAATTTCTGTGTTTCATCGTCAATAACATGGTCAGAGGGATACAGTAAACTTGAAGAGAAGCATCGGAATCTATAACTAGTGTCACATGAATGGATCAAAGCATAGACAGTAAGAAGAGTCAGTTACCTTGTACTAAAGTCGGCATTGTGCCTTTTGTATTTAATTCCGATGCAATTTCTGTGTTTGATCGTCAATAAGAAGGTCAGAGGGATACAGCAAACCTGAAGTAAAGCATCGCAATCTATAACTAGTGTCACATGAATGGTTCAAAACATAGACAGTAAGAAGAATCAGTTTTCTTGTACTTAAGTCGGCATTGTGCCTTTTGTATTTAATTCGATGCAATTTCTGTGTTTCATCGTCAATAAGATGGTCAGAGGGATACAGTAAAACTGAAGTGAAGCATCGGAATATATAACTAGTGTCACCGGAATGGATCAAAGCATAGACAGTAAGAAGAGTCAACTTTCTTGTACTTAAGTAGGCATTGTGCCTTTTGTATTTAATTCCGATGCAATTTCTGTGATTCATCGTCAATAAGAAGGTCAGAGGGTTACAGTAAACATGGAGTAAAGCATCGGAATTTGTAACTAGTGTCACATGAATGGTTTAAAACAAAGACAGTAAGAAGAGTCAGTTTTCTTGTACTTAAGTCGGCACTGCGCCTTTTGTATTTAATTGCGAAGCAAATTCTGTGATTCATCGTCAATAAGAAGGTCAGAGGGACACAGTAAACCTGGAGTAAGGCATCGGATTCTATAACTAGTGTCACATGAATGGTTTAAATCATAGACAGTAAGAAGAGTGAGTTTTTTGTATTTAAATCGGCATAGTGGCTTTTGTATATAACTCCGATGCAATTCTGTGCTTCATTGTCAATAAGAAGGTCAGAGGGATACAGTAAACTTGAAGTGAAGCATTAGAATCTACAACTAGTGTCACATGAATGGTTCAAACATAGACAGTAAGCAGAGTCAGTTCTCTTGTACATAAGTCGGCATTGTGCCTTTTGTATTTAATTCCGTTGGAATTTCTGTGTTTCATCGTCAATAAGGAGGTCAGAGGGATACAGTAAACCTGAAGTGAAGCATCGGAATCTATAAGTAGTGTCACATGAATGGTTCAAAACATAGAGAGTAAGAAAAGTCAGTTTTCTTGTAATTATTGTCGGCATTGTGCGTTTTGTATATAATTCCGATGCAATTTCTGTGTTTCATCGTCAATAAGAAGGTCAGAGGGATACAGTAAACCTGAAGTGAAGCATCGCAATCTATAACTAGTGTCACAGGAATGGATCAAAGCATAGACAGTAAGAAGAGTCAATTTTCTTGTACTTAAGTAGGCATTGTGCCTTTTGTATTTAATTCCGATGCAATTTCTGTGATTCATCGTCAATAAGAGGGTCAGAGGGATACCGTAAACCTGGAGTAAAGCATCGGAATCTATAACTAGTGTCACATGAATGGTTTAAAACATAGACAGTAAGATGAGTCAGTTTTCTTGTACTTAAGCCGGCACTGTGCCTTTTGTATTTAATTCCGAAGAAATTTCAGTGATTCATCGTCAATAAGAAGGTCAGAGGGATATAGTAAACCTGGAGTAAAGCATAGGATTCTATAACTAGTGTCACATGAATGGTTTAAATCATAGACAGTAAGAAGAGTCAGTTTTCTTGTACTTAAGTCGGCATTGTGCCTTTTGTATTTAACTCCGATGCAATTTCTGTGTTTTCTCGTCAATAAGAAGGTCAAAGCGATACAGTAAACCTGAAGTGAAGCATCGGAATCTATAACTAGTGTCACAGGAATGGTTCAAACATAGACAGTGAGAAGAGTCACTTTCCTTGTACTGAAGCCGTCATTGTGCATTTTGTATTTAATTCCGATGCAATTTCTGTGTTTCATCGTCAATGAGAAGGTCAGAGGGATACAGTAAACCTGAAGTGAAGCATCGGAATCTATAACTAGTGTCACATGAATGGTTCAAAACATAGACGGTAAGAAGGGTCAGTTTTCTTGTACATAATTCGGCATTGTGCCTTTTGTATTTAATTCCGATGCAATTTCTGTGTTTTCTCGTCAATAAGAAGGTCAAAGCGATACAGTAAACCTGAAGTGAAGCATCGGAATCTATAACTAGTGTCACAGGAATGGTTCAAACATAACCAGTAAGAAGAGTCACTTTCCTTGTACTGAAGCCGTCATTGTGCATTTTGTATTTAATTCCGATGCAATTTCTGTGTTTCATCGTCAATAAGAAGGTCAGAGGGATACAGTAAACCTGAAGTGAAGCATCGGAATCTATAACTAGTGTCACATGAATGGATCAAAACATAGACAGTAAGAAGAGTCAGTTATCTTGTACTTAAGTCGGCATTGTGCGTTTTGTATTAACTTCCGATGCAATTTCTGTGTTTCATCGTCAATAAGAAGGTCAGAGGGATACAGTAAACCTGAAGTGATGCATCGGAATCTATAACTAGTGTCACAGGGGGGTTCAAAACATAGACATTAAGAAGAGTCAGTTTTCTTGTTCTTAACTCGGCATTGTCTCTTTTCTATTAAATTCCGATGCAATATCTGTGTTTCATCTTCAATAGGAAGGTCAGAGGGATACAGTAAATCTGAAGTGAAGCATCGCAATCTATAACTAGTGTCACAGGAATGGATCAATGCATAGACAGTAAGAAGAGTCAACTTTGTAGTACTTAAGTAGGCATTGTGCCTTTTGTATTTAATTCCGATGCAATTTTTGTGATTCATCGTCAATAAGAATGTCAGAGTTATACAGTAAACCTGGAGTAAAGCATCGGAATCTATAACTAGTGTCACATGAATGGTCTAAAACATAGGCAGTAAGAAGAGTCAGTTTTCTTTTACTTAAGTCGGCACTGTGCCTTTTGTATTTAATTCCGATGCAATTTCTGTGTTTCATCGTCAATAAGAAGGTCAGAGTGATACAGTAAACCTGAAGTGAAGCATCGGAATCTATAACTAGTGTAACAGGAATGGTTCAAAACATAGACAGTAAGAAGAGTCAGTTTTCTTTTACTTAAGTAGGCATTGTGCCTTTTTTATTTAATTCCGATGCAATTTCTGTGTTTCATCGTCAATAACAAGGTCAGAGGGATACAGTAAACCTGAAGTGAAGCATCGGAATCTATAACCAGTGTCACATGAATGGTTCAAAACATAGACAGTAAGAAGAGTCAGTTACATAGAACTAAAGTCGGCATTGTGCGTTTTCTATTTAATTCCGATGCAATTTCTGTGTTTCATCGTCAATAAGAAGGTCAGAGGGATACAGTAAACCTAAAGTGAAGCATCGGAATCTATAACTAGTGTCACAGGAATGGTTCAAACATAGACAGTAAGAAGAATCAGTTATCTTGTACTTAAGTCGTCATTGTGCCTTTTGTATTTAATTCCGATGCAATTTCTGTGTTTCATCGTCAATAACAAGGTCAGAGGGATACAGTAAACCTGAAGTGAAGCATCGGAATCTATAACTAGTGTCACATGAATTGTTCAAAGCATAGACAGTAAGAAGAGTCAGTTATCTTGTACTTATGTCGGCATTGTGCCTTTTGTATTTAATTCCGATGCAATTTCTGTGTTTCATCGTCAATAACAAGGTCAGAGGGATACAGTAAACCTGAAGTGAAGCATCGGAATCTATAACTAGTGTCACATGAATGGTTCAAAACATAGACAGTAAGAAGTGTCAGTTACCTTGACTTAAGTCGGCATTTTGCATTTTGTATTTAATTTCGATGCAATTTCTGTGTTTCATCGCCAATGAGAAGGTTAGAGGGATACAGTAAACCTGACGTGAAGCATCGTAATCTATCACTAGTGTCACAGGAATGGATCAAAGCATAGACAGTAAGAAGAGTCAGGTTTCTTGTACTTATGTCGGCATTGTGCCTTTTGTATTTAATTCCAAAGCAATTTCTGTGATTCATCGTCAATAAGAAGGTCAGAGGGATACAGTAAACCTGGAGTAAAGCATCGGAATCTATAACTAGTGTCACAGGAAGGGTTCATACATAGACAGAAAGAAGAGCAGTTTTCTTGTCCTTAAGTCGGCATTGTGCCTTTTGTATTTAATTCCGATGCAATTTCTGTGTTTCATCGTCAATAAGAAGGTCAGAGCGATACAGTAAACCTGAAGTGAAGCATCGGAATCTATAACTAGTGTCACATGAATGGTTCAAACATAGACAGTAAGAAGAGTCAGTTTTATCGTACATAAGTCGGCATTGTGCCCTTTGTATTTAATTCCGATGCAGTTTCTGTGATTCATCGTCAATAAGAAGGTCAGAGGGATACAGTAAACCTGAAGCGAAGCATCAGAATCTATAACTAGTGTCACATGAATGGTTCAAAACATAGACAGTAAGAAGAGTCAGTTTTCTTATACTTATGTCGGCATTGTGCCTTTTGTATTTAATTCCGATGAAATATCTGTGATTATTCGTCAATAAGAAGGTCAGAGGGATACAGTAAACCTGAAGTGAAGCATCGGAATCTATAACTAGTGTCACAGGAATGGATCAAAGCATAGACAGTAACAATAGTCAGTTTTCTTGAACTTAAGTCGGCATTGTGCCTTTTGTATCTAATTCCGATGCAATTTCTGTGATTCATCGTCAATAAGAATGTCAGCGGGGTACAGTAAACCTGGTGTAAAGCATCGGAATCCATAACTAGTGTCACATGAATGGTTTAAATCATAGACAGTAAGAAGTGTCAGTTTTCTTGTACTTAAGTCGGCATAGTGCCTTTTGTATTTAATTCCGATGCAACTTCTGTGATTTATCGTCAATAAGAAGGTCAGAAGGATACAGTGAACCAGAAGTGAAGCATCGGAATCTATAACTAGAGTCACATGAATGGTTCAAAATATAGACAGTAAGTAGAGTCAGTTAACTTGTACTTAAGTCGGCATTGTTCCTTTTCTATTTAATTCCGATGCAATTTCTATGTTTCATCGCAAACAAGAAGGTCAGAGGGATACAGTAAACCTGAAGTGAAGCATCGGTTTCTATAACTAGTGTCACAGGAATTGATCAAAGCATAGACAGTAAGGAGAGTCAGTTTTCTTGAACTTAAGTCGGCATTGTGCTTTTTGTATTTAATTCCGAAGCAATTTCTGTGATTCATCGTCAATAAGAAGGTCAGTGGGATACAGTAAACCAGGAGTAAAGCATCGGAAACTATAACTAGTGTCACATGAATGGTTTAATACATAAACAATAAGAAGAGTCAGTTTTCTTGTACTTATGTCGGCATTGTGCCTTTTGTATTTAATTCCGATATAATTTCTGTCTTTCATCGTCAACAAGAAGGTCAGAGGGATGCAGTAAACCTGAAGTGAAGCATCGCAATCTATAACTAGTGTCACAGGAATGGTTCAAAAAATAGACAGTAAGAAGAGTCAGTTTTCTTGTACATAAGTCGGCGTTGTACCTTTTGTGTTTCATTCCGATGCAATTTCTGTGTTTCATCGTCAATACGAAGGTCAGAGGAATACAGTAAACCTGAAGTGAAGCGTCGGAATCTATAACTAGTGTCACAGGAATGGTTCAAAACATAGACAGTATGAAGAGTCAGTTTTCTCGTACTTAAGTCGGCATTGTGCCTTTTGTATATAATTCCGATGCAATTTCAATGTTTCAACGTCAATAAGAAGGTCAGAGGGATACAGTAAACCTGAAGTGAAGCATCGGAATCTATAACTAGTGCTACAGGAATGCTTCAAAACATAGACTGTAAGAAGAGTAAGTTTTCTTGTACTTAAGTCGGCATTGTGCCTTTTGTATTTAATTCCGATATAATTTCTGTGTTTCATCGTCAATAAGAAGGTCAGAGGGATGCATTAAACCTGAAGTGAAGCATCGGAATCTATAACTAGTGTCACAGGAATGGTTCAAAACATAGACAGTAAGAAGAGTCAGTTTTCTTGTACATAAGTCGGCGTTGCGCCTTTTATGTATTATTCCGATGCAATTTCAGTGCTTCAACGTCAATCAGACGGTCAGAGGGATACAGTGAACCTGAAGTGAAGCATCGGAATCAATAACTAGTGTCATAGGAATGGTTCAAAACATAGACAATAAGAGGAGTCAGTTATCTTGTACTTAAGTCGGCATTGCGATTTTTGTATTTAATTCCGATGCTATTTCTGTCTTTCATCGTCAATAAGAAGGTCTAAGGGATACAGTAAACCTGAAGTGAAGCATCGGAATCTATAACTAGTGTCACAGGAATGGTTCAAAACATAGACAGCAAGAAGAGTCAGTTTTCTTGTACTTAAGTCGGCATTGTGCCTTTTGTATTTAATTCCGATGAAATTTCTGTGTTTCATCGTCAATAAGAAGGTCAGAGGAATACAGTAAACCTGAAGTGAAGCATCGGAATCTATAACTTGTGTCACAGGAATGGTTCAAAACATAGACAGTAAGAAGAGACAGTTTTCTTGTTCTTAAGTCGTCATTGTGCCATTTGTATTTAATTCCGATTGAATTTCTGTGTTTCATCGTCAATAAGAAGGTCAGAGGGATACAGTAAACCTTAAGTGAAGCATCGGAATCTATAATTAGTGTCACATGAATGGTTCAAAACATAGACAGTAAGAAGAGTCCGTTTTCTTGTACTTAAGTCGGCATTGTGCTTTTGTATTTAATTCCGATGCAATTTCTGTGTTTCACCGACAATAAGAAGGTCAGAGGGATACAGTAAACCTGATGTGAAGCATCGGAATCTATAACTAGTGTCACAGGAATGGTTCAAAACTTAGACAGTAAGAACAGTCAGTTTTCTTGTACTTAAGTCGGCATTGTGCCGTTTGTATTTAATTCCGATGCAATTTCTAAGTTTCATCGTCAATAACACGGTCAGAGGGATACAGTAAACCTGAAGTGAAGCATCGGAATCTATATGTAGTGTCACAGGAATGGTTCAAACATAGACAGTAAGAAGAGTCACTTTCCTTGTACTGAAGCCGTCATTGTGCATTTTGTATTTAATTCCGATGCAATTTCTGTGTTTCATCGTCAATAAGAAGGTCAGAGGGATACAGTAAACCTGGAGTAAAGCATCGGAATCTATAACTAGTGTCACATGAATGGTCTAAAACATAGACAGTAAGAAGAGTCAGTTATCTTGTACTTAAGTCGGCATTGTGCGTTTTGTATTAACTTCCGATGCAATTTCTGTGTTTCATCGTCAACAAGAAGGTCAGAGTGATACAGTAAACCTGAAGTGAAGCATCGGAATCTATAACTAGTGTAACAGGAATGGTTCAAAACATAGACAGTAAGAAGAGTCAGTTTTCTTTTACTTAAGTAGGCATTGTGCCTTTTTTATTTAATTCCGATGCAATTTCTGTGTTTCATCGTCAATAACAAGGCCAGAGGGATACAGTAAACCTGAAGTGAAGCATCGGAATCTATAACCAGTGTCACATGAATGGTTCAAAACATAGACAGTAAGAAGTGTCAGTTACATAGGACTAAAGTCGGCATTGTGCCTTTTGTATTTAATTCCGATGCAATTTCTGTGTTTCATCGTCAATAAGAAGGTCAGAGGGATACAGTAAACCTAAAGTGAAGCATCGGAATCTATAACTAGTGTCACATGAATGGTTCAAAACATAGACAGTTAGAAGAGTCAGTTACCTTGGACTTAAGTCGGCATTGTGCATTTTGTATTTAATTTCGATGCAATTTCTGTGTTTCATCGCCAATGAGAAGGTCAGAGGGATACAGTAAACCTGAAGTGAAGCATCGGAATCTATCACTAGTGTCACAGGAATGGATCAAAGCATAGACAGTAAGAAGAGTCAGGTTTCTTGTACTTATGTCGGCATTGTGCCTTTTGTATTTAATTCCAAAGCAATTTCTGTGATTCATCGTCAATAAGAAGGTCAGAGGGATACAGTAAACCTGGAGTAAAGCATCGGAATCTATAACTAGTGTCACAGAAAGGGTTCATACATAGACAGAAAGAAGAGCAGTTTTCTTGTCCTTAAGTCGGCATTGTGCCTTTTGTATTTAATTCCGATGCAATTTCTGTGTTTCATCGTCAATAAGAAGGTCAGAGGGATACAGTAAACCTGAAGTGAAGCTTCGGAATCTATAACTAGTGTCACATGAATGGTTCAAACATAGACAGTAAGAAGAGTCAGTTTTATCGTACATAATTATGCATTGTGCCCTTTGTATTTAATTCCGATGCAGTTTCTGTGATTCATCGTCAGTAAGAAGGTCAGAGGGATACAGTAAACCTAAAGCGAAGCATCGGAATCTATAACTAGTGTCACATGAATGGTTGAAAACATAGACAGTAAGAAGAGTCAGTTTTCTTGTATTTATGTCGGCATTGTGCCTTTTGTATTTAATTCCGAAGAAATATCTGTGATTATTCGTCAATAAGAAGGTCAGAGGGATACAGTAAACCTGAAGTGAAGCATCGGAATCTATAACTAGTGTCACAGGAATGGATCAAATCATAGACAGTAACAATAGTCAGTTTTCTTGAACTTAAGTCGGCATTGTGCCTTTTGTATCTAATTCCGATGCAATTTCTGTGATTCATCGTCAATAAGAATGTCAGAGGGGTACATTAAACCTGGTGTAAAGCATCGGAATCCATAACTAGTGTCACATGAATGGTTTAAATCATAGACTGTAAGAAGAGTCAGTTTTCTTGTACTTAAGTCGGCATAGTGCCTTTTGTATTTAATTCCGATGCAACTTCTGTGATTTATCGTCAATAGGAAGGTCAGAGGGATACAGTGAACCAGAAGTGAAGCATCGGAATCTATAACTAGAGTCACATGAATGGTTCAAAATATAGACAGTAAGTAGAGTCAGTTATCTTGTACTTAAGTCGTCATTGTTCCTTTTCTATTTAATTCCGAAGCAATTTCTATGTTTCATCGTAAACAAGAAGGTCAGAGGGATACAGTAAACCTGAAGTGAAGCATCGGAATCTATAACTAGTGTCACAGGAATGGATCAAAGCATAGACAGTAAGGAGAGTCAGTTTTCTTGAACTTAAGGCGGCATTGTGCTTTTTGTAGTTAATTCCGAAGCAATTTCTGTGATTCATCGTCAATAAGAAGGTCAGAGGGATACAGTAAACCAGGAGTAAAGCATCGCAAACTATAACTAGTGTCACATGAATGGTTTAATACATAAACAATAAGAAGAGTCAGTTTTCTTGTACTTAAGTCTGCATTGTGCCTTTTGTATTTAATTCCGATATAATTTCTGTGTTTCATCGTCAACAAGAAGGTCCGAGGGATGCAGTAAACCTGAAGTGAAGCATCGCAATCTATAACTAGTGTCACAGGAATGGTTCAAAAAATAGACAGTAAGAAGAGTCAGTTTTCTTGTACATAAGTCAGCGTTGTACCTTTTGTATTTCATTCCGATGCAATTTCTGTGTTTCATCGTCAATACGAAGGTCAGAGGAATACAGTAAACCTGAAGTGAAGCGTCGGAATCTATAACTAGTGTCACAGGAATGGTTCAAAACATAGACAGTAAGAAGAGTCAGTTTTCTTGTACTTAAGTCGGCATTGTGCCTTTTGTATATAATTCCGATGCAATTTCAATGTTTCAACGTCAATCAGATGGTCAGAGGGATACAGTGAACCTGAAGTGAAGCATCGGAATCAATAACTAGTGTCATAGGAATGGTTCAAAACATAGACAATAAGAGGAGTCAGTTTTCTTGTACTTAAGTCGGCATTGCGATTTTTGTATTTAATTCCGATGCTATTTCTGTCTTTCATCGTCAATAAGAAGGTCTGAGGGATACAGTAAACCTTAAGTGAAGCATCGGAATCTATAATTAGTGTCACATGAATGGTTCAAAACATAGAGAGTAAGAAGAGTCCGTTTTCTTGTACTTAAGTCGGCATTGTGCTTTTGTATTTAATTCCGATGCAATTTCTGTGTTTCACCGACATTAAGAAGGTCAGAGGGATACAGTAAACCTGAAGTGAAGCATCGGAATCTATAACAAGTGTCACAGGAATGGTTCAAAACTTAGACAGTAAGAACAGTCAGTTTTCTTGTACTTAAGTCGGCATTGTGCCGTTTGTATTTAATTCCGATGCAATTTCTAAGTTTCATCGTCAATAAGACGGTCAGAGGGATACAGTAAACCTGAAGTGAAGCATCGGTATCTATATGTAGTGTCACAGGAATGGTTCAAAACATAGACAGTAAGAAGAGTCAGTTTTCTTGTACATAAGTCGGCATTGTGCATTTTGTATTTAATTCCGAAGCAATTTCTGTGTTTCATCGTCAATAAGAAGGTCTCATGGATACAGTAAACCTGAAGTGAAGCATCGGAAGCTATAACTAGTGTCACATGAATGGTTCAAAACATAGACAGTAAGAAGAGTCAGTTTTCTGGTACTTAAGTCGTCATTGTGCCTTTTGTATTTAATTCCGATGCAATTTCTGTGTTTCATCGTAAATAAGAAGGTGAGAGCGATACAGTAAACCTGGAGAGAAGCATCGGAATCTATAACTAGTGTCACAGGAATGGTTCAAAACATAGACAATAAGAAGAGTCAGTTTTCTTGTAATTAATTCGGCATTGTGCATTTTGTATTTATATCCGATGCAATATCTGTGTTTCATCTTCAATAAGAAGGTCAGAGGTATACAGTAAACCTGAAGTGAAGCATCGTAATCTATAACTAGTGTCACAGGAATTTATCAAAACTTAGACAGTAAGAAGAGTCAGTTTTCTTGAACTTAAGACGGAATTGTGTCTTTTGTATTTAATTCCGATGCAATTTCTGTGTTTCATCGTCAATAAGAAGGTCAGAGGGATACAGTAAACCTGAAGTGAAGGATCGGAATCTATTACTAGTGTCACAGGAATGGTTCAGAACATAGACAGTAAGAAGAGTCAGTTCTCTTGTACTTAAGTCGTCATTGTGCCATTTGTATTTAATTCCGATGCAATATCTGTGTTTCATCGTCAATAAGAAGGTCAGAGGGATACAGTAAACCTGAAGCGAAGCATCGGAATCTATAACTAGTGTCACAGGAATTGTTCAAAACATAGACTGTAAGGAGAGTCAGTTTTCTTGTACATTAGTCGGCGTTGTGCCTTTTGTTTTTAACTCCGATGCAATTTCTGTGTTTCACCGTCAATAAGAAGGTCGGAGGGATTCAGTAATCCTGAAGTGAAGCATCGGAATCTATAACTAGTGTCACAGGAATGGTTCAAAACATAGACAGTAAGAAGAGTCAGTTTTCTTGTACTTAGGTCGTCATTGGGTCTTTTGTATTTAATTCCGATGCAATTTCTGTGTTTCATCGTCAATAAGAAGGACAGAGGAATACAGTAAACCTGAAGTGAAGCATCGAAATCTATAACTAGTGTCAAAGGAATGGTTCAAAACATAGACAGTAAGAAGAGTCAGTTATCTTGTACTTAAGTCGTCGTTGTGCCATTTGTATTTAAATCCGATGCAATATCTGTGTTTCATGGTCAATAAGAAGGTCAGAGGGATACAGTAAAACTGAAGTGAAGCATCGGAATCTATAACTAGTGTCACAGGAATGGTTCAAAACATAGACAGTAAGAAGAGTCAGTTTTCTTGTACTTAAGTCGGCATTGTGCCTTTTGTATTTAATTCCGATATAATTTCTGTGTTTCATCGTCAATAAGAAGGTCAGAGGGATGCATTAAACCTGAAGTGAAGCATCGGAATCTATAACTAGTGTCACAGGAATGGTTCAAAACATAGACAGTAAGAAGAGTCAGTTTTCTTGTACATAAGTCGGCGTTGTGCCTTTTATATATTATTCCGATGCAATTTCAGTGCTTCAACGTCAATGAGAAGGTCAGAGGGATACAGTGAACCTGAAGTGAAGCATCGGAATCAATAACTAGTGTCATAGGAATGGTTCAAAACATAGACAATAAGAGGAGTCAGTTTTCTTGTACTTAAGTCGGCATTGCGATTTTTGTATTTAATTCCGATGCTATTTCTGTCTTTCATCGTCAATAAGAAGGTCTGAGGGATACAGTAAACCTGAAGTGAAGCATCGGAATCTATAACTAGTGTCACAGGAATGGTTCAAAACATAGATAGTAAGAAGAGTCAGTTTTCTTGACCTTAAGTCGGCATTGTGCCTTTTGTATTTAATTCCGATGCAATTTCTGTGTTTCATCGTCAATAAGAAGGTCAGAGGAATACAGTAAACCTGAAGTGAAGCATCGGAATCTATAACTAGTGTCACAGGAATGGTTCAAAACATAGACAGTAAGAAGAGTCAGTTTTCTTGTCCTTAAGTCGTCATTGTGCCATTTGTATTTAATTCCGATGCAATTTCTGTGTTTCATCGTCAATAAGAAGGTCAGAGGGATACAGTAAACCTTAAGTGAAGCATCGGAATCTATAATTAGTGTCACATGAATGGTTCAAAACATAGAGAGTAGAAGAGTCCGTTTTCTTGTACTTAAGTCGGCATTGTGCTTTTGTATTTAATTCCGATGCAATTTCTGTGTTTTATAGACAATAAGAAGGTCAGAGGGATACAGTAAACCAGAAGTGAAGCATCGGAATTTATAACTAGTGTCACAGGAATGGTTCAAAACTTAGACAGCAAGAACAGTCAGTTTTCTTGTACTTAAGTCGGAATTGTGCCGTTTGTATTTAATTCCGATGCAATTTCTAAGTTTCATCGTCAATAAGACGGTCAGAGGGATACAGTAAACCTGAAGTGAAGCATCGGAATCTATATGTAGTGTCACAGGAATGGTTCAAAACATAGACAGTAAGGAGAGTCAGTTTTCTTGTACATAAGTCGGCATTGTGCCTTTTGTATTTAATTCCGAAGCAATTTCTGTGTTTCATCGTCAATAAGAAGGTCTCATGGATACAGTAAACCTGAAGTGAAGCATCGGAAGCTATAACTAGTGTCACATGAATGGTTCAAAACATAGACAGTAAGAAGAGTCAGTTTTCTGGTACTTAAGTCGTCATTGTGCCTTTTGTATTTAATTCCGATGCAATTTCTGTGTTTCATCGTCAATAAGAAGGTCAGAGGTATACAGTAAAACTGAAGTGAAGCATCGTATTCTATAACTAGTGTCACAGGAATGGTTCAAATAATAGACGGTAAGAAGTGTCAGTTTTCTTGTACTTAGGACGGAATTGTTTCTTTTGTATTTAATTCCGATGCAATTTCTGTGTTTCATCGTCAATAAGAAGGTCAGAGGGATACAGTAAACCTGAAGTGAAGGATCGGAATCTATAACTAGTGTCACAGGAATGGTTCAGAACATAGACAGTAAGAAGAGTCAGTTCTCTTGTACTTAAGTCGTCATTGTGCCATTTGTATTTAATTCCGATGCAATATCTGTGTTTCATCGTCAATAAGAAGGTCAGAGGGATACAGTAAACCTGAAGCGAAGCATCGAAATCTATAACTAGTGTCACAGGAATTGTTCAAAACATAGACTGTAAGAAGAGACAGTTTTCTTGTACATTAGTCGGTGTTGTGCCTTTTGTATTTAACTCCGATGCAATTTCTGTGTTTCACCGTCAATAAGAAGGTCGGAGGGATTCAGTAATCTTGAAGTGAAGCATCGGAATCTATAACTAGTGTCACAGCAATGGTTCAAAACATAGACAGTAAGAAGAGTCAGTTTTCTTCTACTTAGGTCGTCATTGAGCCTTTTGTATTTAATTCCGATGCAATTTCTGTGTTTCATCGTCAATAAGAAGGACAGAGGAATACAGTAAACCTGAAGTGAAGCATCGAAATCTATAACTAGTGTCACAGGAATGGTTCAATACATAGACAGTAAGAAGAGTCAGTTTTCTTGTACTTAAGTCGTCATTGTGCCATTTGTATTTAATTCCGATGCAATATCTGTGTTTCATGGTCAATAAGAAGGTCAGAGGGATACAGTAAAACTGAAGTGAAGGATCGGAATCTATAACTAGTGTCACAGGAATGGTTCAAAACATAGACAGTAAGAAGAGTCAGTTTTCTTGTACTTAAGTCGGCATTGTGCTTTTGTATTTAATTCCGATGCAATTTCTGTTTTTAAACGTCAATAAGAAGGTCAGAGGGATACAGTAAACCTGAAGTGAAGCATCGGAATCCATATGTAGTGTCACAGGAATGGTTCAAACATAGACAGTAAGAAAAGTCAGTTTTCTTGTACTTAAGTCGGCATTGTGCCTTTTGTATTTAATTCCGATGAAAAATCTGTGTTTCATCGTCAATAAGATAGTCAGAGGGATACAGTAAACCTGAAGTGAAGCATCGGAATCCATACCTAGTGTCACAGGAATGGTTCAATCATAGAAAGTAAGAATAGTCAGTTATCTTGTGCTTTAGTCGGCATTGTGCCTTTTGTATTTAATTCCGATGCAATTTCTGTGTTTCATCGTCAATAGGAAGGTCACAGGGATACAGTAAACCTGAAGTGAAGGATCGGAATCTATAACTAGTGTCACATGAATGGTTCAAACATAGACAGTAAGAAGAGTCAGTTTTCTTGTACATAAGTCGGCATTGTGCCTTTTGTATTTAATTCCGAAGCAATTTCTGTGTTTTATCGTCAATAAGAAGGTCTGATGGATACAGTAAGCCTGAAGTGAAGCATCCGAAGCCATAACTAGTGTCAAATGAATGGTTCAAAACATAGCCAGTAAGAAGAGTCAGTTTTCTGGTACTTAAGTCGGCATTGTGCCTTTTGTATTTAATTCCGATGCAATTTCTGTGTTTCATCTTCAATAAGAAGGTCAGAGCGATACAGTAAACCTGAAGAGAAGCATCGGAATCTATAACTAGTGCCACAGGAATGGTTTAAAACATAGACAATAAGGAGAGTCAGTTTTCTTGCACTTAAGTCGGCATTGTGCCTTTTGTATTTATATCCGATGCAACATATGTGTTTCATCTTCAATAAGAAGGTCAGAGGGATACAGTAAACCTGAGGTGAAGCATCGTATTCTATAACTAGTGTCACAGGAATGGTTCAAATAATAGACGGTAAGAAGAGTCAGTTTTCTTGAACTTAAGTCAGCGTTGTTGCTTTTCTATTTAGTTCCGATGCAATTTCTATGTTTCATCGTCAATAAGAAGGTCAGAGGCATACAGTAAACATGAAGTGAAGCATCGTAATCTATAACTAGTGTCACAGGAATGGTTCAGAAAATAGACAGTAAGAAGAGTCAGTTTTCTTGTACTTAGGGCTTCATTGTGCCATTTGTATTTAATTCCGTTGCAATATCTGTGTTTCATCGTCAATAAGAAGGTCAGAGGGATACAGTAAACCTGAAGTGAAGCATCGGAATCTATGACTAGTGTCACAGGAATCGTTCAAACATAGACAGTAAGAAGAGTCAGCTTTCTTGTACTTAAGTCGGCATTGTGCCTTTTGTATTTAATTCCGATGTAATTTCTGTGTTTCATCGTCAATAAGAAGGTCAGAGCGATACAGTAAACTTGAAGAGAAGCATCGGAATCTATAACTAGTGTCACAGGAGTGGATCAAAGCATACACAATAAGAAGAGTCAGTCTTCTTGTACTTAAGTCGGCATTGTGCCTTTTGTATTTATATCCGATGCAATATCTGTGTTTCATCTTCAATAAGAAGGTCAGAGGGATACAGTAAACCTGAAGTGAAGCATCGTATGCTATAACTAGTGTCACAGGAATGGTTCAAATAATAGACGGTAAGAAGAGTCAGTTTTCTTGTACTTAAGTCATCATTGTTCCTTTTGTATTTAATTCCGATGCAATTTCTATGTTTCATCGTCAATAAGAAGGTCAGAGGGACACAGTAAACATGAAGTGAAGCATCGTAATCTATAACTAGTGTCACAGGAATGGATCAAAACATAGACAGTAAGAAGAGTCAGTTTTCTTGTACTTAAGTCGGCATTGTGCGTTTTGTATTTAATTCCGATGCAATTTTTGTGTTTCATCGTCAATAAGAAGGTCAGAGCGATACAGTAAAAATGAAGAGAAGCATCGGAATCTATAGCTAGTGTAACAGGAATGGTTCAAACATAGACAGTAAGAAGAGTCAGTTTTCTTGTACATAAGTCGGCGTTGTGCCTTTTATATATTATTCCGATGCAATTTCAGTGCTTCAACGTCAATAAGAAGGTCAGAGGGATACAGTGAACCTGAATTGAAGCCACGGAATCAATAACTAGTGTCATAGGAATGTTTCAAAACATAGACAATAAGAGGGGTCAGTTTTCTTGTACTTAAGTCGGAATTGTGATTTTTGTATTTAATTCCGATGCTATTTCTGTTTTTCATCGTCAATAAGAAGGTCTGAGGGATACAGTAAACCTGAAGGGAAGCAACGGAATCTATAACTAGTGTCACAGGAATGGTTCAAAACATAGACAGTAAGAAGAGTCAGTTTTCTTGTACTTAAGTCGGCATTGTGCCTTTTGTATTTAATTCCGATGCAATTTCTGTGTTTCATCGTCAATAAGAAGGTCAGAGGAATACAGTAAACCTGAAGTGAAGCATCGGAATCTATATCTAGTGTCACAGGAATGGTTCAAAACATAGACAGTAAGAAGAGTCAGTTTTCTTGTACTAATGTCGGCATTGTGCCTTTTGTAGTTAATTCCGATGCAATTTCTGTTTTTCATCGTCAATAAGAAGGTCAGAGGTATACAGTAAACCTGAAGTGAAGCATCGGAATCTATAACTAGTGTCACAGGAATGATTCAAAGCATAGACAGTAAGAAGAGTCAGTTTTCTTGTACTTAAGTCGGCATTGTGCCTTTTGTATTTAATTCCGATGAAATATCTGTGATTATTCGTCAATAAGAAGGTCAGAGGGATACAGTAAACCTGAAGTGAAGCATCGGAATCTATAACTAGTGTCACAGGAATGGATCAAATCATAGACAGTAACAATAGTCAGTTTTCTTGAACTTAAGACGGCATTGTGCCTTTTGTATCTAATTCCGATGCAATTTCTGTGATTCATCGTCAATAAGAATGTCAGAGGGGTACAGTAAACCTGGTGTAAAGCATCGGAATCCATAACTAGTGTCACATGAATGGTTTAAATCATAGACAGTAAGAAGAGTCAGTTTTCTTGTACTTAAGTCGGCATAGTGCCTTTTGTATTTAATTCCGATGCAACTTCTGTGATTTATCGTCAATAGGAAGGTCAGAGGGATACAGTGAACCAGAAGTGAAGCATCGGAATCTATAACTAGAGTCACATGAATGGTTCAAAATATAGACAGTAAGTAGAGTCAGTTATCTTGTACTTAAGTCGTCATTGTTCCTTTTCTATTTAATTCCGATGCAATTTCTATGTTTCATCGTAAACAAGAAGGTCAGAGGGATACAGTAAACCTGAAGTGAAGCATCGGAATCTATAACTAGTGTCACAGGAATGGATCAAAGCATAGACAGTAAGGAGAGTCAGTTTTCTTGAACTTAAGTCGGCATTGTGCTTTTTGTATTTAATTCCGAAGCAATTTCTGTGATTCATCGTCAATAAGAAGGTCAGATGGATACAGTAAATCAGGAGTAAAGCATCACAAACTATAACTAGTGTCACATGATTGGTTTAATACATAAACAATAAGAAGAGTCAGTTTTCTTGTACTTAAGTCGGCATTGTGCCTTTTGTATTTAATTCCGATATAATTTCTGTGTTTCATCGTCAACAAGAAGGTCCGAGGGATGCAGTAAACCTGAAGTGAAGCATCGCAATCTATAACTAGTGTCACAGGAATGGTTCAAAAAATAGACAGTAAGAAGAGTCAGTTTTCTTGTACATAAGTCGGCGTTGTACCTTTTGTATTTCATTCCGATGCAATTTCTGTGTTTCATCGTCAATACGAAGGTCAGAGGAATACAGTAAACCTGAAGTGAAGCGTCGGAATCTATAACTAGTGTCACAGGAATGGTTCAAAACATAGACTGTAAGAAGAGTCAGTTTTCTTGTACTTAAGTCGGCATTGTGCCTTTTGTATATAATTCCGATGCAATTTCAATGTTTCAACGTCAATAAGAAGGTCAGAGGGATACAGTAAACCTGAATTGAAGCATCAGAATCTATAACTAGTGCTACAGGAATGCTTCAAAACATAGACAGTAAGAAGAGTAAGTTTTCTTGTACTTAAGTCGGCATTGTGCCTTTTGTATTTAATTCCGATATAATTTCTGTGTTTCATCGTCAATAAGAAGGTCAGAGGGATGCATTAAACCTGAAGTGAAGCATCGGAATCTATAACTAGTGTCACAGGAATGGTTCAAAACATAGACAGTAAGAAGAGTCAGTTTTCTTGTACATAAGTCGGCGTTGTGCCTTTTATGTATTATTCCGATGCAATTTCAGTGCTTCAACGTCAATCAGATGGTCAGAGGGATACAGTGAACCTGAAGTGAAGCATCGGAATCAATAACTAGTGTCATAGGAATGGTTCAAAACATAGACAATAAGAGGAGTCAGTTTTCTTGTACTTAAGTCGGCATTGCGATTTTTGTATTTAATTCCGATGCTATTTCTGTCTTTCATCGTCAATAAGAAGGTCTGAGGGATACAGTGAACCTGAAGTGAAGCATCGGAATGTATAACTAGTGTCACAGGAATGGTTCAAAACATAGACAGTAAGAAGAGTCAGTTTTCTTGTACTTAAGTCGGCATTGTGCCTTTTGTATTTAATTCCGATGCAATTTCTGTGTTTGATCGTCAATAAGAAGGTCAGAGGAATACAGTAAACCTGAAGTGAAGCATCGGAATCTATAACTTGTGTCACAGGAATGTTTCAAAACATAGACAGTAAGAAGAGTCAGTTTTCTTGTTCTTAAGTCGTCATTGTGCCATTTGTATTTAATTCCGATGCAATTTCTGTGTTTCATCGTCAATAAGATGGTCAGAGGGATACAGTATACATGAAGTGAAGCATCGGAATCTATAACTAGTGTCACATGAATGGTTCAAAGCATAGACAGTAAGAAGAGTCAGTTATCTTGTACTTAAGTCGGCATTGTGCCTTTTGTATTAACTTCCGATGCAATTTCTGTGTTTCATCGTCAATAAGAAGGTCAGAGATATACAGTAAATCTGGAGTAAAAGATCGTAATCTATAACTAGTGTCACATGAATGGTTTAAAACATAGACAATAAGAAGTGTCAGTTTTCTTGTACTTAAGTCGGCACTGTGCCTTTTGTATTTAATTCCGATGCAATTTCTGTGTTTCATCGTCAACAAGAAGGTCAGAGGGATACAGTAAACCTGAAGTGAAGCATCGGAATCTATAACTAGTGTCACATGAATGGTTCAAAACATAGACAGTAAGAAGAGTCAGTTACCTTGGACTTAAGTCGGCATTGTGCATTTTGTATTTAATTTCGATGCAATTTCTGTGTTTCATCGCCAATGAGAAGGTTAGAGGGATACAGAAAACCTAAAGTGAAGCATCGGAATCTATAACTAGTGTCCCAGGAATGGTTCAAAACATAGACAGAAAGAAGAGTCAGTTTTCTTGTACTTAAGTCAGCATTGTTCCTTTTCTATTTAATTCCGATGCAATTTCTATGTTTCATCGTCAATAAGAAGGTCAGAGGGATACAGTAAACCTGAAGTGAAGCATCGGAATCTATCACTAGTGTCACAGGAATGGATCAAAGCATAGACAGTAAGAAGAGTCAGGTTTCTTGTACTTATGTCGGCATTGTGCCTTTTGTATTTAATTCCAAAGCAATTTCTGTGATTCATCGTCAATAAGAAGGTCAGAGGGATACAGTAAACCTGGAGTAAAGCATCGGAATCTATAACTAGTGTCACAGGAAGGGTTCATACATAGACAGAAAGAAGAGCAGTTTTCTTGTCCTTAAGTCGGCATTGTGCCTTTTGTATTTAATTCCGATGCAATTTCTGTGTTTCATCGTCAATAAGAAGGTCAGAGGGATACAGTAAACCTGAAGTGAAGCTTCGGAATCTATAACTAGTGTCACATGAATGGTTCAAACATAGACAGTAAGAAGAGTCAGTTTTATCGTACATAAGTCGGCATTGTGCCCTTTGTATTTAATTCCGATGCAGTTTCTGTGATTCATCGTCAATAAGAAGGTCAGAGGGATACAGTAAACCTGAAGCGAAGCATCGGAATCTATAACTAGTGTCACATGAATGGTTCAAAACATAGACAGTAAGAAGAGTCAGTTTTCTTGTACTTATGTCGGCATTGTGCCTTTTGTATTTAATTCCGATGAAATATCTGTGATTATTCGTCAATAAGAAGGTCAGTGGGATACAGTAAACCTGAAGTGAAGCATCGGAATCTATAACTAGTGTCACAGGAATGGATCAAATCATAGACAGTAACAATAGTCAGTTTTCTTGAACTTAAGTCGGCATTGTGCCTTTTGTATCTAATTCCGATGCAATTTCTGTGATTCATCGTCAATAAGAATGTCAGAGGGTTACAGTAAACCTGGTGTAAAGCATCGGAATCCATAACTAGTGTCACATGAATGGTTTAAATCATAGACAGTAAGAAGAGTCAGTTTTCTTGTACTTAAGTCGGCATAGTGCCTTTTGTATTTAATTCCGATGCAACTTCTGTGATTTATCGTCAATAGGAAGGTCAGAGGGATACAGTGAACCAGAAGTGAAGCATCGGAATCTATAACTAGAGTCACATGAATGGTTCAAAATATAGACAGTAAGTAGAGTCAGTTATCTTGTACTTAAGTCGTCATTGTTCCTTTTCTATTTAATTCCGATGCAATTTCTATGTTTCATCGTAAACAAGAAGGTCAGAGGGATACAGTAAACCTGAAGTGAAGCATCGGAATCTATAACTAGTGTCACAGGAATGGATCAAAGCATAGACAGTAAGGAGAGTCAGTTTTCATGAACTTAAGTCGGCATTGTGCTTTTTGTATTTAATTCCGAAGCAATTTCTGTGATTCATCGTCAATAAGAAGGTCAGATGGATACAGTAAACCAGGAGTAAAGCATCGCAAACTATAACTAGTGTCACATGATTGGTTTAATACATAAACAATAAGAAGAGTCAGTTTTCTTGTACTTAAGTCGGCATTGTGCCTTTTGTATTTAATTCCGATATAATTTCTGTGTTTCATCGTCAACAAGAAGGTCCGAGGGATGCAGTAAACCTGAAGTGAAGCATCGCAATCTATAACTAGTGTCACAGGAATGGTTCAAAAAATAGACAGTAAGAAGAGTCAGTTTTCTTGTACATAAGTCGGGGTTGTACCTTTTGTATTTCATTCCGATGCAATTTCTGTGTTTCATCGTCAATACGAAGGTCAGAGGAATACAGTAAACCTGAAGTGAAGCGTCGGAATCTATAACTAGTGTCACAGGAATGGTTCAAAACATAGACAGTAAGAAGAGTCAGTTTTCTTGTACTTAAGTCGGCATTGTGCCTTTTGGATATAATTCCGATGCAATTTCAATGTTTCAACGTCAATAAGAAGGTTAGAGGGATACAGTAAACCTGAAGTGAAGCATCAGAATCTATAACTAGTGCTACAGGAATGCTTCAAAACATAGACAGTAAGAAGAGTAAGTTTTCTTGTACTTAAGTCGGCATTGTGCCTTTTGTATTTAATTCCGATATAATTTCTGTGTTTCATTGTCAATAAGAAGGTCAGAGGGATGCATTAAACCTGAAGTGAAGCATCGGAATCTATAACTAGTGTCACAGGAATGGTTCAAAACATAGACAGTAAGAAGAGTCAGTTTTCTTGTACATAAGTCGGCGTTGTGCCTTTTATGTATTATTCCGATGCAATTTCAGTGCTTCAACGTCAATCAGATGGTCAGAGGGATACAGTGAACCTGAAGTGAAGCATCGGAATCAATAACTAGTGTCATAGGAATGGTTCAAAACATAGACAATAAGAGGAGTCAGTTTTCTTGTACTTAAGTCGGCATTGCGATTTTTGTATTTAATTCCGATGCTATTTCTGTCTTTCATCGTCAATAAGAAGGTCTGAGGGATACAGTAAACCTGAAGTGAAGCATCGGAATGTATAACTAGTGTCACAGGAATGGTTCAAAACATAGACAGTAAGAAGAGTCAGTTTTCTTGTACTTAAGTCGGCATTGTGCCTTTTGTATTTAATTCCGATGCAATTTCTGTGTTTGATCGTCAATAAGAAGGTCAGAGGAATACAGTAAACCTGAAGTGAAGCATCGGAATCTATAACTTGTGTCACAGGAATGTTTCAAAACATAGACAGTAAGAAGAGTCAGTTTTCTTGTTCTTAAGTCGTCATTGTGCCATTTGTATTTAATTCCGATGCAATTTCTGTGTTTCATCGTCAATAAGATGGTCAGAGGGATACAGTAAACATGAAGTGAAGCATCGGAATCTATAACTAGTGTCACATGAATGGTTCAAAGCATAGACAGTAAGAAGAGTCAGTTATCTTGTACTTAAGTCGGCATTGTGCCTTTTGTATTAACTTCCGATGCAATTTCTGTGTTTTATCGTCAATAAGAAGGTCAGAGATATACAGTAAACCTGGAGTAAAAGATCGTAATCTATAACTAGTGTCACATGAATGGTTTAAAACATAGACAATAAGAAGTGTCAGTTTTCTTGTACTTAAGTCGGCACTGTGCCTTTTGTATTTAATTCCGATGCAATTTCTGTGTTTCATCGTCAACAAGAAGGTCAGAGGGATACAGTAAACCTGAAGTGAAGCATCGGAATCTATAACCAGTGTAACAGGATTGGTTCAAAACATAGACAGTAAGAAGAGTCAGTTTTCTTGTACTTAAGTCGGCATTGTGCCTTCTGTATTTAATTCCGATGCAATT
>NC_060141.1:833774984-833806350 GCF_021461385.2 Schistocerca piceifrons | reverse complement strand
AGAAAAGGTACAACGCCGACTCAAGTACAAGAAAACTGACTCTTCTTACTGTCTATGTTTTGAAACATTCCTGTGACACTAGTTATAGATTCCGATGCTTCACTTCAGGTTTACTGTATCCCTCCGACCTTCGTATTGACGATGAAACACAGAAATTGCATCGAAATTAAATACAAAAGGCACAATGCTGATTTAAATACAAGAAAACTGACTCTTCTTACTGTCTATGTTTTGAACCATACTTGTGTCACTAATTATAGATTCCGATACTTCACTTCAGGTTTACTGTATCCCTCTCACCTTCTTATTGACGATGAAACACAGAAATTGAATCGGAATAAAATACAAAAGGCACAATGCCGACCTAAGTACAAGAAAACTGACTCTTCTTACTGTCTATGATTTGAACCATTCCTGTGACACTAGTTATAGTTTCCGATGCTTCACTTCAGGTTTACTGTATTCCTCTGACCTTCTTATTGACGATGAAACACAGAAATTGCATCAGAATTAAATACAAAAGGCACAATGCCAACCTAAGTACAAGAAAACTGACTCTTCCTACTGTCTATGCTTTGAACCATTCCTGTGACACTAGTTATAGATTCCGATGCTTCACTTCAGGTTTACTGTATCCCCCTGACCTTCTTATTGACGATGAAACACAGAAATTGCATCGGAATTAAATACAAAAGGCACAATGCCGACTTATGTACAAGAAAACTGACACTTCTTACTGTCTATGAATTGAACCATTCATGTGAAACTCGTTATAGATTCCGATGCTTTACTTCAGGTTTACTGTATCCCTCTGACCTTCTTATTGACGATGAAACACAGAAATTGCTTCGGAATTAAATACAAAAAGGCACAATGCCGACATAAGTACAAGATAACTGACTCTTCTTAACGTCTATGTTTTGAACCATTCCTGTGACACTAAATATAAATTCCGATGCTTCACTTCAGGTTTACTGTATCCCTCTGCCCTTCTTATTGACGATGAAACACAGAAATTGCATCGGAATTAAATACAAAAGGCACAATGCCGACTGAAGTACAAGAAAACTGACTCTTCTAACTGTCTATGTTTTGAACCATTCAAGTGACACTAGTTATAAATTCCGATGCTTCACTGCAGGTTTACTGTATCCCTCTGACCTTCTAATTGACGATGAAGCACAGAAATTGCATCGGAATTAAATACAAAAGGCACAATGCCGACATAAGTACAAGAAATATGACTCTTCTTACTGTCTATGCTTTGAACAATTCCTGTGACACTAGTTATAGATTCCGATGCTTCACTTCAGGTTTTCCGTATCCCTCCGACTTTCTTATTGACTATGAAACACAGAAATTGCATCGGATTAAATACAAAATTACCAATGCCGACTTAAGTACAAGAAAACTCATCTTCTTACTGCGTATGTTTTGAATTATTCCTGAGACACTAGTTATAGAATACGATGCTTCACTTCGGGTTCACTATATCCCTCTGATCTTCTTATTGGCGATGAAACACTGAAATTGCATCGGAATTAAATGCAAAAGGCACAATGCCGACTTAAGTACAAGAAAACTTACTCTTCTTACTGTCCATGTTTGAACCATTCCTGTGACACTAGTTATAGATTCCGATGCTTCACTTCAGGTTTACTGTATGCCTCTGACCTTCATATTGACGATGAAACACAGAAATTGCATCGGAATTAAATACAAAACGTACAATGCCGACTTAACTACAAGAAAACTGACCCTTCTTACTGTCTATACTTTGAACCATTCATGTGACACTCGTTATAGATTACGATGCTTCACTTCAGGTTTACTGTGTGCCTCTGACCTTCATATTGACGATGAAACACATAAATTGCATCGGAATTAAATACAAAAGGCACAATGCCGACTTAAGTACAAGAAAACTGACTCTCCATACTGTCTATGTTTTGAACCATTCCTGTGACACTAGTTATAGATTCCGATGCATCACTTCAGGTTTACTGTATCCCTCTGCCGTTCTTATTGACGATGAAACACAGAAATTGCATCGCATTAAATACAAAAGGCAAAATGCCGACTTAAGTAAAAGAAAACTGATCTTCTTACTGTCTATGTTTTGAATAATTCCTGTGACACTAGATATAGAATCGAATGCTTCACTTCTGGCTCAGTATATCCCTCTGACCTTCTTATTGACGATGAAACACTGAAATTGCATCGGAATTAAATACAAATGGCACAATACCGACTTAAGTACAAGAAAACTGACACTTCATACTGTCTATGTTTTGAACCATTCCTGTGACACTAGTTATAGATTCCGATGCTTCACTGCAGGTTTACTGTGTGCCTCTGACCTTCATATTGACGATGAAACACATAAATTGCATCGGAATTAAATACAAAAGGCACAATGCCGACTTAAGTACAAGAAAACTGACTCTTCATACTGTCTATGTTTTGAACCATTCCTGAGACACTAGTTAGAGATTCCGATGCATCACTTCAGGTTTACTGTATCCCTCTGCCGTTCTTATTGACGATGAAACACAGAAATTGCATCGGAATTAAATAGAAAAGGTACAACGCCGACTCAAGTACAAGAAAACTGACTCTTCTTACTGTCTATGTTTTGAAACATTCCTGTGACACTAGTTATAGATTCCGATGCTTCACTTTAGGTTTACTGTATCCCTCCGACCTTCGTATTGACGATGAAACACAGAAATTGCATCGAAATTAAATACAAAAGGCACAATGCTGATTTAAATACAAGAAAACTGACTCTTCTTACTGTCTATGTTTTGAACCATACTTGTGTCACTAATTATAGATTCCGATACTTCACTTCAGGTTTACTGTATCCCTCTCACCTTCTTATTGACGATGAAACACAGAAATTGAATCGGAATAAAATACAAAAGGCACAATGCCGACCTAAGTACAAGAAAACTGACTCTTCTTACTGTCTATGATTTGAACCATTCCTGTGACACTAGTTATAGTTTCCGATGCTTCACTTCAGGTTTACTGTATTCCTCTGACCTTCTTATTGACGATGAAACACAGAAATTGCATCAGAATTAAATACAAAAGGCACAATGCCAACCTAAGTACAAGAAAACTGACTCTTCCTACTGTCTATGCTTTGAACCATTCCTGTGACACTAGTTATAGATTCCGATGCTTCACTTCAGGTTTACTGTATCCCCCTGACCTTCTTATTGACGATGAAACACAGAAATTGCATCGGAATTAAATACAAAAGGCACAATGCCGACTTATGTACAAGAAAACTGACACTTCTTACTGTCTATGAATTGAACCATTCATGTGAAACTCGTTATAGATTCCGATGCTTTACTTCAGGTTTACTGTATCCCTCTGACCTTCTTATTGACGATGAAACACAGAAATTGCTTCGGAATTAAATACAAAAAGGCACAATGCCGACATAAGTACAAGATAACTGACTCTTCTTAACGTCTATGTTTTGAACCATTCCTGTGACACTAAATATAAATTCCGATGCTTCACTTCAGGTTTACTGTATCCCTCTGCCCTTCTTATTGACGATGAAACACAGAAATTGCATCGGAATTAAATACAAAAGGCACAGTGCCGACTGAAGTACAAGAAAACTGACTCTTCTAACTGTCTATGTTTTGAACCATTCAAGTGACACTAGTTATAAATTCCGATGCTTCACTGCAGGTTTACTGTATCCCTCTGACCTTCTAATTGACGATGAAGCACAGAAATTGCATCGGAATTAAATACAAAAGGCACAATGCCGACATAAGTACAAGAAATCTGACTCTTCTTACTGTCTATGCTTTGAACAATTCCTGTGACACTAGTTATAGATTCCGATGCTTCACTTCAGGTTTTCCGTATCCCTCCGACTTTCTTATTGACTATGAAACACAGAAATTGCATCGGATTAAATACAAAATTACCAATGCCGACTTAAGTACAAGAAAACTCATCTTCTTACTGCGTATGTTTTGAATTATTCCTGAGACACTAGTTATAGAATACGATGCTTCACTTCGGGTTCACTATATCCCTCTGATCTTCTTATTGGCGATGAAACACTGAAATTGCATCGGAATTAAATGCAAAAGGCACAATGCTGATTTAAATACAAGAAAACTGACTCTTCTTACTGTCTATGTTTTGAACCATACATGTGTCACTAATTATAGATTCCGATACTTCACTTCAGGTTTACTGTATCCCTCTCACCTTCTTATTGACGATGAAATACAGAAATTGAATCGGAATAAAATACAAAAGGCTCAATGCCGACCTAAGTACAAGAAAACTGACTCTTCTTACTGTTTATGATTTGAACCATTCCTGTGACACTAGTTATAGTTTCCGATGCTTCACTTCAGGTTTACTGTATTCCTCTGACCTTCTTATTGACGATGAAACACAGAAATTGCATCAGAATTAGATACAAAAGGCACAATGCCAACCTAAGTACAAGAAAACTGACTCTTCCTACTGTCTATGCTTTGAACCATTCCTGTGACACTAGTTATAGATTCCGATGCTTCACTTTAGGTTTACTGTATCCCCCTGACCTTCTTATTGACGATGAAACACAGAAATTGCATCGGAATTAAATACAAAAGGCACAATGCTGACTTATGTACAAGAAAACTGACACTTCTTACTGTCTATGAATTGAACCATTCATGTGAAACTCGTTATAGATTCCGATGCTTTACTTCAGGTTTACTGTATCCCTCTGACCTACTTATTGACGATGAAACACAGAAATTGCTTTGGAATTAAATACAAAAAGGCACAATGCCGACATAAGTACAAGATAACTGACTCTTCTTACTGTCTATGTTTTGAACCATTCCTGTGACTTTAAATATAAATTCCGATGCTTCACTTCAGGTTTACTGTATCCCTCTGACCTTCTTATTGACGATGAAACACAGAAATTGCATCGGAATTAAATACAAAAGGCACAATGCCGACTGAAGTACAAGAAAACTGACTCTTCTTACTGTCTATGTTTTGAACCATTCAAGTGACACTAGTTATAAATTCCGATGCTTCACTGCAGGTTTACTGTATCCCTCTGACCTTCTAATTGACGATGAAGCACAGAAATTGCATCGGAATTAAATACAAAAGGCACAATGCCGACATAAGTACAAGAAATATGACTCTTCTTACTGTCTATGCTTTGAACAATTCCTGTGACACTAGTTATAGATTCCGATGCTTCACTTCAGGTTTTCCGTATCCCTCCGACTTTCTTATTGACTATGAAACACAGAAATTGCATCGGATTAAATACAAAATTACCAATGCCGACTTAAGTACAAGAAAACTCATCTTCTTACTGCGTATGTTTTGAATTATTCCTGAGACACTAGTTATAGAATACGATGCTTCACTTCGGGTTCACTATATCCCTCTGATCTTCTTATTGGCGATGAAACACTGAAATTGCATCGGAATTAAATGCAAAAGGCACAATGCCGACTTAAGTACAAGAAAACTTACTCTTCTTACTGTCCATGTTTGAACCATTCCTGTGACACTAGTTATAGATTCCGATGCTTCACTTCAGGTTTACTGTATGCCTCTGACCTTCATATTGACGATGAAACACAGAAATTGCATCGGAATTAAATACAAAACGTACAATGCCGACTTAACTACAAGAAAACTGACCCTTCTTACTGTCTATACTTTGAACCATTCATGTGACACTCGTTATAGATTACGATGCTTCACTTCAGGTTTACTGTGTGCCTCTGACCTTCATATTGACGATGAAACACATAAATTGCATCGGAATTAAATACAAAAGGCACAATGCCGACTTAAGTACAAGAAAACTGACTCTCCATACTGTCTATGTTTTGAACCATTCCTGTGACACTAGTTATAGATTCCGATGCATCACTTCAGGTTTACTGTATCCCTCTGCCGTTCTTATTGACGATGAAACACAGAAATTGCATCGCATTAAATACAAAAGGCAAAATGCCGACTTAAGTAAAAGAAAACTGATCTTCTTACTGTCTATGTTTTGAATAATTCCTGTGACACTAGATATAGAATCGAATGCTTCACTTCTGGCTCAGTATATCCCTCTGACCTTCTTATTGACGATGAAACACTGAAATTGCATCGGAATTAAATACAAATGGCACAATACCGACTTAAGTACAAGAAAACTGACACTTCATACTGTCTATGTTTTGAACCATTCCTGTGACACTAGTTATAGATTCCGATGCTTCACTGCAGGTTTACTGTGTGCCTCTGACCTTCATATTGACGATGAAACACATAAATTGCATCGGAATTAAATACAAAAGGCACAATGCCGACTTAAGTACAAGAAAACTGACTCTTCATACTGTCTATGTTTTGAACCATTCCTGAGACACTAGTTAGAGATTCCGATGCATCACTTCAGGTTTACTGTATCCCTCTGCCGTTCTTATTGACGATGAAACACAGAAATTGCATCGGAATTAAATAGAAAAGGTACAACGCCGACTCAAGTACAAGAAAACTGACTCTTCTTACTGTCTATGTTTTGAAACATTCCTGTGACACTAGTTATAGATTCCGATGCTTCACTTTAGGTTTACTGTATCCCTCCGACCTTCGTATTGACGATGAAACACAGAAATTGCATCGAAATTAAATACAAAAGGCACAATGCTGATTTAAATACAAGAAAACTGACTCTTCTTACTGTCTATGTTTTGAACCATACTTGTGTCACTAATTATAGATTCCGATACTTCACTTCAGGTTTACTGTATCCCTCTCACCTTCTTATTGACGATGAAACACAGAAATTGAATCGGAATAAAATACAAAAGGCACAATGCCGACCTAAGTACAAGAAAACTGACTCTTCTTACTGTCTATGATTTGAACCATTCCTGTGACACTAGTTATAGTTTCCGATGCTTCACTTCAGGTTTACTGTATTCCTCTGACCTTCTTATTGACGATGAAACACAGAAATTGCATCAGAATTAAATACAAAAGGCACAATGCCAACCTAAGTACAAGAAAACTGACTCTTCCTACTGTCTATGCTTTGAACCATTCCTGTGACACTAGTTATAGATTCCGATGCTTCACTTCAGGTTTACTGTATCCCCCTGACCTTCTTATTGACGATGAAACACAGAAATTGCATCGGAATTAAATACAAAAGGCACAATGCCGACTTATGTACAAGAAAACTGACACTTCTTACTGTCTATGAATTGAACCATTCATGTGAAACTCGTTATAGATTCCGATGCTTTACTTCAGGTTTACTGTATCCCTCTGACCTTCTTATTGACGATGAAACACAGAAATTGCTTCGGAATTAAATACAAAAAGGCACAATGCCGACATAAGTACAAGATAACTGACTCTTCTTAACGTCTATGTTTTGAACCATTCCTGTGACACTAATATAAATTCCGATGCTTCACTTCAGGTTTACTGTATCCCTCTGCCCTTCTTATTGACGATGAAACACAGAAATTGCATCGGAATTAAATACAAAAGGCACAGTGCCGACTGAAGTACAAGAAAACTGACTCTTCTAACTGTCTATGTTTTGAACCATTCAAGTGACACTAGTTATAAATTCCGATGCTTCACTGCAGGTTTACTGTATCCCTCTGACCTTCTAATTGACGATGAAGCACAGAAATTGCATCGGAATTAAATACAAAAGGCACAATGCCGACATAAGTACAAGAAATCTGACTCTTCTTACTGTCTATGCTTTGAACAATTCCTGTGACACTAGTTATAGATTCCGATGCTTCACTTCAGGTTTTCCGTATCCCTCCGACTTTCTTATTGACTATGAAACACAGAAATTGCATCGGATTAAATACAAAATTACCAATGCCGACTTAAGTACAAGAAAACTCATCTTCTTACTGCGTATGTTTTGAATTATTCCTGAGACACTAGTTATAGAATACGATGCTTCACTTCGGGTTCACTATATCCCTCTGATCTTCTTATTGGCGATGAAACACTGAAATTGCATCGGAATTAAATGCAAAAGGCACAATGCTGATTTAAATACAAGAAAACTGACTCTTCTTACTGTCTATGTTTTGAACCATACATGTGTCACTAATTATAGATTCCGATACTTCACTTCAGGTTTACTGTATCCCTCTCACCTTCTTATTGACGATGAAATACAGAAATTGAATCGGAATAAAATACAAAAGGCTCAATGCCGACCTAAGTACAAGAAAACTGACTCTTCTTACTGTTTATGATTTGAACCATTCCTGTGACACTAGTTATAGTTTCCGATGCTTCACTTCAGGTTTACTGTATTCCTCTGACCTTCTTATTGACGATGAAACACAGAAATTGCATCAGAATTAGATACAAAAGGCACAATGCCAACCTAAGTACAAGAAAACTGACTCTCCCTACTGTCTATGCTTTGAACCATTCCTGTGACACTAGTTATAGATTCCGATGCTTCACTTTAGGTTTACTGTATCCCCCTGACCTTCTTATTGACGATGAAACACAGAAATTGCATCGGAATTAAATACAAAAGGCACAATGCTGACTTATGTACAAGAAAACTGACACTTCTTACTGTCTATGAATTGAACCATTCATGTGAAACTCGTTATAGATTCCGATGCTTTACTTCAGGTTTACTGTATCCCTCTGACCTACTTATTGACGATGAAACACAGAAATTGCTTTGGAATTAAATACAAAAAGGCACAATGCCGACATAAGTACAAGATAACTGACTCTTCTTACTGTCTATGTTTTGAACCATTCCTGTGACTTTAAATATAAATTCCGATGCTTCACTTCAGGTTTACTGTATCCCTCTGACCTTCTTATTGACGATGAAACACAGAAATTGCATCGGAATTAAATACAAAAGGCACAATGCCGACTGAAGTACAAGAAAACTGACTCTTCTTACTGTCTATGTTTTGAACCATTCAAGTGGCACTAGTTATAAATTCCGATGCTTCACTGCAGGTTTACTGTATCCCTCTGACCTTGTTATTGACGATAAAACGCAAAAATTGCATCGGATTTAATACAAAAGGTACAATGCCGACATAAGTACAAGAAAACAGACTCTTCTTACTGTCTATACTTTGAACCATTCATGTGACACTCGTTATAGATTACGATGCTTTACTTCAGGTTTACTGTATCCCTCTGACCTTCTTCTTGACGATGAAAGACAGAAATTGCTTCGGAAATAAATACAAATGGCACAATGCCGACTTAAGTACAAAATAACTGACTCTTCTTACTGTCTGTGCTTTGAACCATTCCTGTGACACGAGTTATAGATTCCGATGCTTCACTTCAGGTTTACTGTATCCCTCTGACCTTCTTATTGACGATGAAACAGAGAAATTACATTGGAATTGAATACAAAAGGCACAATGTCGACTTAAGTACAAGAAAACTGACTCTTCTTACTGTCTATGTTTTGAACCTTTCCTGTGACACTAGTTATAGATTCCGATGCTTCACTTCAGGTTTACTGTATCCCTCTGCCCTTCTTATTGACGATGAAACACAGAAATTGGATCGGAATTAAATACAAAAGGTACAATGCCGACTTAAGTACAAGAAAACTGACTCTTTTTACTGTCTATACTTTGAACCATTCATGTGACACTCGATATAGATTACGATGCTTTACTTCAGGTTTACTGTATCCCTCCGACCTTCTTCTTGACGATGAAACACAGAAATTGCATCGAAATTAAATACAAGAGGCACAATGCTGATTTAAATACAAGAAAACTGACTCTTCTTACTGACTATGCTTTGAACCATTCATGTGTCACTAGTTATAGATTCCGAAGCTTCACTTCTGGTTAATTGTATCCCTCTGACCTTCTTATAGATGATGAAACACAGAAATTCCTTTGGAATTAATTACAAAAGCACAATGCCGACCTAAGCACAAGAAAACTGAATCTTCTTACTGTCTATGATTTGAACCATTCCTGTGACACTAGTTATGGATTCCAATGCTTCACTTCATGTTTACTGTATCCCTCTGACCTTCTTACTGACGATGAAACACAGAAATTGCATCGGAATTAAATACAAAAGCACAATGCCGACTGAAGTACACGAAAACTGACTCTTCTTCCTGTCTATATTTTGAACCATTCATGTGACACTCGATATAGATTACGATGCTTTACTTCAGGTTTACTGTATCCTTCTGACCTTCTTATTGACGATGAAACACAGAAATTGCATCGAAATTAAATACAAGAGGCACAATGCTGATTTAAATACAAGAAAACTGACTCTTCTTACTGACTATGCTTTGAACCATTCATGTGTCACTAGTTATAGATTCCGAAGCTTCACTTCTGGTTAATTGAATCCCTCTGACCTTCTTATAGATGATGAAACACAGAAATTCCTTTGGAATTAATTACAAAAGCACAATGCCGACCTAAGCACAAGAAAACTGAATCTTCTTACTGTCTATGATTTGAACCATTCCTGTGACACTAGTTATGGATTCCAATGCTTCACTTCATGTTTACTGTATCCCTCTGACCTTCTTACTGACGATGAAACACAGAAATTGCATCGGAATTAAATACAAAAGCACAATGCCGACTTAAGTACAAGAAAACTGACTCTTCTTACTGTCTTAGTTTGGAACCATACCTGTGACACTTGTTATAGATTCCGATGCTTCGCTTCAGGTTTACTGTATACCTCTGACCTTCTTATTGACGACGAAACACAGAAATTGCTTCGGAATTAAATACAAAAGGCACAATGCCGACATAAGTACAAGAAAACTGACTCTTCTTACTGTCTATGTTTTGAACCATACCTGTGACACTTGTTATAGATTCCGATGCTTCACTTCAGGTTTACTGTATACCTCTGACCTTCTTATTGGCGATGAAACATAGAAATTGCTTCGGAATTAAATAGAAAAGGCACAATGCCGACTTAAGTACAAGAAAACAGACTATTCTTACTGTCTATGTTTTGAACCATTCCTGTGACACTAGTTATAGATTCCGATACTTCACTTCAGGTTTACTGTATCCCTCTGACCTTCTTATTGCCGATGAAACACAGAAATTGCATCGAAATTAAATACAAGAGGCACAATGCTGATTTAAATACAAGAAAACTGACCCTTCTTACTGACTATGTTTCGAACCATTCATGTGTCACTAGTTATAGATTCCGATGCTTCACTTCTGGTTAATTGTATCCCTCTGACCTTCTTATAGATGATGAAACACAGAAATTGCTTCGGAATTAAAAACAAAAGGCACAATCCCGACCTAAGCACAAGAAAACTGACTCTTCTTACTGTCTATGATTTGAACCATTCCTGTGACACTAGTTATGGATTCCAATGCTTCACTTCATGTATACTGTATCCCTCTGACCTTCTTACTGACGATGAAACACAGAAATTGCATCGGAATTAAATACAAAAGCACAATGCCGACTTAAGTACAAGAAAAATGACTCTTCTTACTGTCTATGTTTTGAACCATACCTGTGACACTTGTTATAGATTCCGATGCTTCACTTCAGGTTTACTGTACACCTCTGACCTTCTTATTGACGATGAAACACAGAAATTGCTTCGCAATTAAATATAAAAGGCACAATGCCGACTTCAGTACAAGAAAACTGACTCTTCTTACTGTCTATGGTCTGAACCATTCATGTGTCACTAGTTATAGATTCCGATGCTTCACTGCAGGTTTACTGTATCCCTCTGACCTTCTTATTGACGATGAATCACATAAATTGCATCGGAATTAAATACAAAAGGCACAATGCCGACTTAAGTACAAGAAAAGTGACTCTTCTTACTGTCTATGATTTGAACCATTCCTGTGACACTAGTTATAGATTCCGATGCTTCACTTCAGTTTTACTATATTCCTCTGACCTTCTTATTGACGATGAAACACAGAAATTGCATCGGAATTAAATGTAAAAGGCACAATGCCGACTTAAGTACAAGAAAACTGACTCTTCTTACTGTCTATGGTTTGAACCATTCCTGTGACACTAGTTATAGATTCCGATGCTTCACTTCAGGTTCACTGTATCCCTCTGACCTTCTTATTGGCGATGAAACACTGAAATTGCAACGGAATTAAATACAAAAGGCACAATGCCGACTGAAGTACAAGAAAACTATTTCTTCTTACTGTCTATGTTTTGAACCATTCATGTGACACTCGTTATAAATCCCGATGCTTCACTGCAGGTTTACTGTATCCCTCTGACCATCTTATTGACGATGAAACACAGAAATTGCATCGCAAATTAAATACAACAGGCACAATGCCGACTTAAGTACAAGAAAACTGACGCTTCTTACTGTCTATGGTTTGAACCATTCCTGTGACACTAGTTATAGATTCCGATGCTTCACTTCAGGTTCACTGTATCCCTCTGACATTCTTATTGGCGATTAAACACTGAAATTGCATAGGAATTAAATACAAAAGGCACAATGCCGACTTAAGTACAAGAAATGTTACTCTTCTTACTGTCTATGTTTGAACCATTCCTGTGACACTAGTTATAGATTCCGATGCTTCACTTCAGGTTTACTGTATCCCACTGACCTTCTTATTGACGATGAAACAGAGAAATTGCATCGGAATTGAATACAAAAGGCACAATGTCGACTTAAGGACAAGAAATCTGGCTCTTCTTACTGTCTATGCTTTGAACAATTCCTGTGACACTAGTTATAGATTCCGATGCTTCACTTCAGGTTTACCGTATCCCTCCGACTTTCTTATTGCTGATGAAACACAGAAATGGCATCGGATTAAATACAAAAGGAACAATGCCGACTTAAGTACAAGAAAACTGATCTTCATACTGTCTATGTTTTGTATTATTCCCGAGACACTAGTTATAGAATACGATGCTTCACTTCGGGTTCACTATATCCCACTGACCTTCTTATTGACGATGAAACACTGAAATTGCATCGGAATTAAATACAAAAGGAACAATGCCGACTTTAGTGCAAGAAAACTGACTCTTCTTACGGTCTATGTTTTGAACCTTTCCTGTGACACTAGTTATAGAATCCGATGCTTCACTTCAGGTTTACTGTATGCCTCTGACCTTCATATTGACGATGAAACACAGAAATTGCTTCGGAATTAAATACAAAGAGTACAATGTCTACGTAAGTACAAGAAAACTGACTCTTCTTACTGTCTATATTTTGAACCATTCATGTGACACTCGTTATAGATTACGATGCTTTACTTCAGGTTTACTGTATCCCTCTGACCTTCTTCTTGACGATGAAAGACAGAAATTGCTTCGGAAATAAATACAAATGGCACAATGCCGACTTAAGTACAAGAAAACTGACTCTTCTTACTGTCTATGGTTTGAACCATTCCTGTGACACTAGTTATAGATTCCGATGCTTCACTTCAGGTTCACTGTATCCCTCTGACCTTCTTATTGACGATGAAACACAGAAATTGCTTCGGAATTAAATACAAAAAGGCACAATGCCGACATAAGTACAAGATAACTGACTCTTCTTAACGTCTATGTTTTGAACCATTCCTGTGACACTAAATATAAATTCCGATGCTTCACTTCAGGTTTACTGTATCCCTCTGCCCTTCTTATTGACGATGAAACACAGAAATTGCATCGGAATTAAATACAAAAGGCACAATGCCGACTGAAGTACAAGAAAACTGACTCTTCTAACTGTCTATGTTTTGAACCATTCAAGTGACACTAGTTATAAATTCCGATGCTTCACTGCAGGTTTACTGTATCCCTCTGACCTTCTAATTGACGATGAAGCACAGAAATTGCATCGGAATTAAATACAAAAGGCACAATGCCGACATAAGTACAAGAAATCTGACTCTTCTTACTGTCTATGCTTTGAACAATTCCTGTGACACTAGTTATAGATTCCGATGCTTCACTTCAGGTTTTCCGTATCCCTCCGACTTTCTTATTGACTATGAAACACAGAAATTGCATCGGATTAAATACAAAATTACCAATGCCGACTTAAGTACAAGAAAACTCATCATCTTACTGCGTATGTTTTGAATTATTCCTGAGACACTAGTTATAGAATACGATGCTTCACTTCGGGTTCACTATATCCCTCTGATCTTCTTATTGGCGATGAAACACTGAAATTGCATCGGAATTAAATGCAAAAGGCACAATGCCGACTTAAGTACAAGAAAACTTACTCTTCTTACTGTCCATGTTTGAACCATTCCTGTGATACTAGTTATAGATTCCGATGCTTCACTTCAGGTTTACTGTATGCCTCTGACCTTCATATTGACGATGAAACACAGAAATTGCATCGGAATTAAATACAAAACGTACAATGCCGACTTAACTACAAGAAAACTGACCCTTCTTACTGTCTATACTTTGAACCATTCATGTGACACTCGTTATAGATTACGATGCTTCACTTCAGGTTTACTGTGTGCCTCTGACCTTCATATTGACGATGAAACACATAAATTGCATCGGAATTAAATACAAAAGGCACAATGCCGACTTAAGTACAAGAAAACTGACTCTCCATACTGTCTATGTTTTGAACCATTCCTGTGACACTAGTTATAGATTCCGATGCATCACTTCAGGTTTACTGTATCCCTCTGCCGTTCTTATTGACGATGAAACACAGAAATTGCATCGGAATTAAATAGAAAAGGTACAACGCCGACTTAAGTACAAGAAAACTGACTCTTCTTACTGTCTATGTTTTGAAACATTCCTGTGACACTAGTAGTAGATTCCGATGCTTCACTTCAGGTTTACTGTATCCCTCCGACCTTCTTATTGACGATGAAACACAGAAATTGCATCGAAATTAAATACAAAAGGCACAATGCTGATTTAAATACAAGAAAACTGACTCTTCTTACTGTCTATGTTTTGAACCATACATGTGTCACTAATTATAGATTCCGATGCTTCACTTCAGGTTTACTGTATTCCTCTGACCTTCTTATTGACGATGAAACACAGAAATTGCATCAGAATTAGATACAAAAGGCACAATGCCAACCTAAGTACAAGAAAACTGACTCTTCCTACTGTCTATGCTTTGAACCATTCCTGTGACACTAGTTATAGATTCCGATGCTTCACTTTAGGTTTACTGTATCCCCCTGACCTTCTTATTGACGCTGAAACACAGAAATTGCATCGGAATTAAATACAAAAGGCACAATGCTGACTTATGTACAAGAAAACTGACACTTCTTACTGTCTATGAATTGAACCATTCATGTGAAACTCGTTATAGATTCCGATGCTTTACTTCAGGTTTACTGTATCCCTCTGACCTACTTATTGACGATGAAACACAGAAATTGCTTTGGAATTAAATACAAAAAGGCACAATGCCGACATAAGTACAACATAACTGACTCTTCTTACTGTCTATGTTTTGAACCATTCCTGTGACTTTAAATATAAATTCCGATGCTTCACTTCAGGTTTACTGTATCCCTCTGACCTTCTTATTGACGATGAAACACAGAAATTGCATCGGAATTAAATACAAAAGGCACAATGCCGACTGAAGTACAAGAAAACTGACTCTTCTTACTGTCTATGTTTTGAACCATTCAAGTGGCACTAGTTATAAATTCCGATGCTTCACTGCAGGTTTACTGTATCCCTCTGACCTTGTTATTGACGATAAAACGCAAAAATTGCATCGGATTTAATACAAAAGGTACAATGCCGACATAAGTACAGGAAAACAGACTCTTCTTACTGTCTATACTTTGAACCATTCATGTGACACTCGTTATAGATTACGATGCTTTACTTCAGGTTTACTGTATCCCTCTGACCTTCTTCTTGACGATGAAAGACAGAAATTGCTTCGGAAATAAATACAAATGGCACAATGCCGACTTAAGTACAAAATAACTGACTCTTCTTACTGTCTGTGCTTTGAACCATTCCTGTGACACGAGTTATAGATTCCGATGCTTCACTTCAGGTTTACTGTATCCCTCTGACCTTCTTATTGACGATGAAACAGAGAAATTGCATTGGAATTGAATACAAAAGGCACAATGTCGACTTAAGTAAAAGAAAACTGACTCTTCTTACTGTCTATGTTATGAACCATTCATGTGAAACTCGTTATAGATTCCGATGCTTTACTTCAGATTTACTGTATCCCTCTGACCTTCTTATTGACGATGAAACACAGAAATCGCATCGGAATTAAATACAAAAGGCACCATGGCGACTTAAGTACAAGAAAACTGACTCGACTTACTGTCTATGCTTTGAACAATTCCTGTGACACTAGTTATAGATACCGATGCTTCACTTCAGGTTTACCGTATCCCTCCGACTTTCTTATTGACTATGAAACACAGAAATTGCATCGGATTAAATAATAAATTACCAATGCCGACTTATGTACAAGAAAACTCATCTTCTTACTGCGTATGTATTGAATTATTCCTGAGACACTAGTTATAGAATACGATGCTTCACTTCGGGTTCACTATATCCCTCTGATCTTCTTGTTGACGATGAAACACTGAAATTGCATCGGAATTAAATACAAAAGGCACAATGCCGACTTAAGTACAAGATAACTGACTCTTCTTACTGTCTGTGTTTTGAACCATTCCTGTGACACGAGTTATAGATTCCGATGCTTCACTTCAGGTTTACTGTATCCCTCTGACCTTCTTATTGACGATGAAACAGAGAAATTACATTGGAATTGAATACAAAAGGCACAATGTCGACTTAAGTACAAGAAAACTGACTCTTCTTACTGTCTATGTTTTGAACCTTTCCTGTGACACTAGTTATAGATTCCGATGCTTCACTTCAGGTTTACTGTATCCCTCTGCCCTTCTTATTGACGATGAAACACAGAAATTGGATCGGAACTACATACAAAAGGTACAATGCCGACTTAAGTACAAGAAAACTGACTCTTTTTACTGTCTATACTTTGAACCATTCATGTGACACTCGATATAGATTACGATGCTTTACTTCAGGTTTACTGTATCCCTCCGACCTTCTTCTTGACGATGAAACACAGAAATTGCATCGGAATTAAATACAAAAGGCACAATGCCGACTTAAGTACAAGAAAACTGACTCTTCTTACAGTCTATGTTTTGAACCATTCCTGTGACACTAGTTATAGATTCCGATGCTTCACTTCAGGTTTACTGTATCCCTCTGAGCTTCTTATTGACGATGAAACACAGAAATTGCTTCGGAATTAAATAGAAAAGGCACAATGAGGACTTAAGTACAAGAAAACAGACTATTCTTACTGTCTATGTTTTGAACCATTCCTTTGACACTAGGTATAGATTCCGATGCTTCACTTCAGGTTTACTGTATCCTTCTGACCTTCTTATTGACGATGAAACACAGAAATTGCATCGAAATTAAATACAAGAGGCACAATGCTGATTTAAATACAAGAAAACTGACTCTTCTTACTGACTATGCTTTGAACCATTCATGTGTCACTAGTTATAGATTCCGAAGCTTCACTTCTGGTTAATTGTATCCCTCTGACCTTCTTATAGATGATGAAACACAGAAATTCCTTTGGAATTAATTACAAAAGCACAATGCCGACCTAAGCACAAGAAAACTGAATCTTCTTACTGTCTATGATTTGAACCATTCCTGTGACACTAGTTATGGATTCCAATGCTTCACTTCATGTTTACTGTATCCCTCTGACCTTCTTACTGACGATGAAACACAGAAATTGCATCGGAATTAAATACAAAAGCACAATGCCGACTGAAGTACACGAAAACTGACTCTTCTTCCTGTCTATATTTTGAACCATTCATGTGACACTCGATATAGATTACGATGCTTTACTTCAGGTTTACTGTATCCTTCTGACCTTCTTATTGACGATGAAACACAGAAATTGCATCGAAATTAAATACAAGAGGCACAATGCTGATTTAAATACAAGAAAACTGACTCTTCTTACTGACTATGCTTTGAACCATTCATGTGTCACTAGTTATAGATTCCGAAGCTTCAATTCTGGTTAATTGTATCCCTCTGACCTTCTTATAGATGATGAAACACAGAAATTCCTTTGGAATTAATTACAAAAGCACAATGCCGACCTAAGCACAAGAAAACTGAATCTTCTTACTGTCTATGATTTGAACCATTCCTGTGACACTAGTTATGGATTCCAATGCTTCACTTCATGTTTACTGTATCCCTCTGACCTTCTTACTGACGATGAAACACAGAAATTGCATCGGAATTAAATACAAAAGCACAATGCCGACTTAAGTACAAGAAAACTGACTCTTCTTACTGTCTTAGTTTGCAACCATACCTGTGACACTTGTTATAGATTCCGATGCTTCGCTTCAGGTTTACTGTATACCTCTGACCTTCTTATTGACGACGAAACACAGAAATTGCTTCGGAATTAAATACAAAAGGCACAATGCCGACATAAGTACAAGAAAACTGACTCTTCTTACTGTCTATGTTTTGAACCATACCTGTGACACTTGTTATAGATTCCGATGCTTCACTTCAGGTTTACTGTATACCTCTGACCTTCTTATTGGCGATGAAACATAGAAATTGCTTCGGAATTAAATAGAAAAGGCACAATGCCGACTTAAGTACAAGAAAACAGACTATTCTTACTGTCTATGTTTTGAACCATTCCTGTGACACTAGTTATAGATTCCGATACTTCACTTCAGGTTTACTGTATCCCTCTGACCTTCTTATTGCCGATGAAACACAGAAATTGCATCGAAATTAAATACAAGAGGCACAATGCTGATTTAAATACAAGAAAACTGACCCTTCTTACTGACTATGTTTCGAACCATTCATGTGTCACTAGTTATAGATTCCGATGCTTCACTTCTGGTTAATTGTATCCCTCTGACCTTCTTATAGATGATGAAACACAGAAATTGCTTTGGAATTAAAAACAAAAGGCACAATGCCGACCTAAGCACAAGAAAACTGACTCTTCTTACTGTCTATGATTTGAACCATTCCTGTGACACTAGTTATGGATTCCAATGCTTCACTTCATGTATACTGTATCCCTCTGACCTTCTTACTGACGATGAAACACAGATATTGCATCGGAATTAAATACAAAAGCACAATGCCGACTTAAGTACAAGAAAAATGACTCTTCTTACTGTCTGTGTTTTGAACCATACCTGTGACACTTGTTATAGATTCCGATGCTTCACTTCAGGTTTACTGTACACCTCTGACCTTCTTATTGACGATGAAACACAGAAATTGCTTCGCAATTAAATATAAAAGGCACAATGCCGACTTCAGTACAAGAAAACTGACTCTTCTTACTGTCTATGGTCTGAACCATTCATGTGTCACTAGTTATAGATTCCGATGCTTCACTGCAGGTTTACTGTATCCCTCTGACCTTCTTATTGACGATGAATCACATAAATTGCATCGGAATTAAATACAAAAGGCACAATGCCGACTTAAGTACAAGAAAAGTGACTCTTCTTACTGTCTATGATTTGAACCATTCCTGTGACACTAGTTATAGATTCAGATGCTTCACTTCAGTTTTACTATATTCCTCTGACCTTCTTATTGACGATGAAACACAGAAATTGCATCGGAATTAAATGTAAAAGGCACAATGCCGACTTAAGTACAAGAAAACTGACTCTTCTTACTGTCTATGGTTTGAACCATTCCTGTGACACTAGTTATAGATTCCGATGCTTCACTTCAGGTTCACTGTATCCCTCTGACCTTCTTATTGGCGATGAAACACTGAAATTGCAACGGAATTAAATACAAAAGGCACAATGCCGACTGAAGTACAAGAAAACTATTTCTTCTTACTGTCTATGTTTTGAACCATTCATGTGACACTCGTTATAAATCCCGATGCTTCACTGCAGGTTTACTGTATCCCTCTGACCATCTTATTGACGATGAAACACAGAAATTGCATCGCAAATTAAATACAACAGGCACAATGCCGACTTAAGTACAAGAAAACTGACGCTTCTTACTGTCTATGGTTTGAACCATTCCTGTGACACTAGTTATAGATTCCGATGCTTCACTTCAGGTTCACTGTATCCCTCTGACATTCTTATTGGCGATTAAACACTGAAATTGCATAGGAATTAAATACAAAAGGCACAATGCCGACTTAAGTACAAGAAATGTTACTCTTCTTACTGTCTATGTTTGAACCATTCCTGTGACACTAGTTATAGATTCCGATGCTTCACTTCAGGTTTACTGTATCCCACTGACCTTCTTATTGAAGATGAAACAGAGAAATTGCATCGGAATTGAATACAAAAGGCACAATGTCGACTTAAGTACAAGAAATCTGGCTCTTCTTACTGTCTATGCTTTGAACGATTCCTGTGACACTAGTTATAGATTCCGATGCTTCACTTCAGGTTTACCGTATCCCTCCGACTTTCTTATTGCTGATGAAACACAGAAATCGCATCGGAATTAAATACAAAAGGCACCATGCCGACTTAAGTACAAGAAAACTGACTCTTCTTACAGTCTATGTTTTGAACCATTCCTGTGACACTAGTTATAGATTCCGATGCTTCACTTCAGGTTTACTGTATCCCTCTGAGCTTCTTATTGACGATGAAACACAGACATTGCATCGGAATGAAAAAGAAAAGCCATAATACCGACTTAAGTACAAGAAAACTGACTCTTCTTACTGTCTATGATTTGAACCATTCCTGTGACACTAGTTATAGATTCCGATGCTTCACTTCAGGTTTACTGTATCCCTCTGACCTTCTTACTGACGATGAAACACAGAAATTGCATCGGAATTAAATACAAACGGCACAATGCCGACATAAGTACAAGAAAACTGACTCTTCTTACTGTCTATGTTTTGAACCATACCTGTGACACTTGTTATAGATTCCGATGCTTCACTTCAGGTTTACTGTATACCTCTGACCTTCTTATTGACGATGAAACACAGAAATTGCTTCGGAATTAAATAGAAAAGGCACAATGCCGACTTAAGTACAAGAAAACAGACTATTCTTACTGTCTATGTTTTGAACCATTCCTGTGACACTAGTTATAGATTCCGTTGCTTCACTTCAGGTTTGCTGTATCCCTCTGACCTTCTTATTGACGTCGAAACACAAAAATTGCATCGAAATTAAATACAAGAGGCACAATGCTGATTTAAATACAAGAAAACTGGCTCTTCTTACTGACTATGTTTTGAACCATTCATGTGTCACTAGTTATAGATTCCGATGCTTCACTTCTGGTTAGTTGTATCCCTCTGACCTTCTTATAGATGATGAAACACAGAAATTGCTTTGGAATTAAAAACAAAAGGCACAATGCCGACCTAAGCACAAGATAACTGACTCTTCTTATTGTCTATGATTTGAACCATTCCTGTGACACTAGTTATGGATTCCAATGCTTCTCTTCATGTTTACTGTATCCCTCTGACCTTCTTACTGACGATGAAACACAGAAATTGCATCGAAATTAAATACAAGAGGCACAATGCTGATTTAAATACAAGAAAACTGGCTCTTCTTACTGACTATGTTTTGAACCATTCATGTGTCACTAGTTATAGATTCCGATGCTTCACTTCTGGTTAATTGTTTCCCTCTGACCTTCTTACTGACGATGAAACACAGAAATTGCATCGGAATTAAATACAAAAGCACAATGCCGACTTAAGTACACGAAAACTGACTCTTCTTGCTGTCTGTATTTTGAACCATTCATGTGACACTCGATATAGATTACGATGCTTTACTTCAGGTTTACTGTATCCCTCCGACCTTCTTCTTGACGATGAAACACAGAAATTGCATCGGAATTAAATACAAAAGGCACAATGCCGACTTAAGTACAAGAAAACTGACTCTTCTTACAGTCTATGTTTTGAACCATTCCTGTGACACTAGTTATAGATTCCGATGCTTCACTTCAGGTTTACTGTATCCCTCTGAGCTTCTTATTGACGATGAAACACAGACATTGCATCGGAATGAAATAGAAAAGCCACAATACCGACTTAAGTACAAGAAAACTGACTCTTCTTACTGTCTATGATTTGAACCATTCCTGTGACACTAGTTATAGATTCCGATGCTTCACTTCAGGTTTACTGTATCCCTCTGACCTTCTTACTGACGAAGAAACACAGAAATTGCATCGGAATTAAATACAAACGGCACAATGCTGACATAAGTACAAGAAAACTGACTCTTCTTACTGTCTATGTTTTGAACCATACCTGTGACACTTGTTATAGATTCCGATGCTTCACTTCAGGTTTACTGTACACCTCTGACCTTCTTATTGACGATGAAACATAGAAATTGCTTCGGAATTAAATAGAAAAGGCACAATGCCGACTTAAGTACAAGAAAACAGACTATTCTTACTGTCTATGTTTTGAACCATTCCTGTGACACTAGTTATAGATTCCGATGCTTCACTTCAGGTTTACTGTATCCCTCTGACCTTCTTATTGACGATGAAACACAGAAATTGCATCGAAATTAAATACAAGTGGCACAATACAAGAAAACTGGCTCTTCTTACTGACTATGTTTTGAACCATTCATGTGTCACTAGTTATAGATTCCGATGCTTCACTTCTGGTTAATTGTATCCCTCTGACCTTCTTATAGATGATGAAACACAGAAATTGCTTTGGAATTAAATACAAAAGGCACAATGCCGACCTAAGGACAAGAAAACTGACTCTTCTTACTGTCTATGATTTGAACCATTCCTGTGACACTAGTTATGGGTTCCAATGCTTCTCTTCATGTTTACTGTATCCCTCTGACCTTCTTACTGACGATGAAACACAGAAATTGCATCGGAATTAAATACAAAAGCACAATGCCGACTTAAGTACAAGAAAACTGACTCTTCTTACTGTCTATGTTTTGAACCATACCTGTGACACTTGTTATAGATTCCGTTGCTTCACTTTAGGTTTACTGTATACCTCTGACCTTCTTATTGACGATGAAACACAGAAATTGGCTTCGGAATTAAATACAAAAGGCACAATGCCGACATAAGTACAAGAAAACTGACTCTTCTTACTGTCTATGTTTTGAACCATACCTGTGACACTTGTTATAGATTCCGATGCTTCACTTCAGGTTTACTGTATACCTCTGACCTTCTTATTGGCGATGAAACACAGAAATTGCTTCGGAATTAAATAGAAAAGGCACAAAGCCGACTTAAGTACAAGAAAACAGACTATTCTTACTGTCTATGCTTTGAACCATTCCTGTGACACTAGTTATAGATTCCGATGCTTCACTTCAGGTTTACTGTATCCCTCTGACCTTCTTATTGACGATGAAACACAGAAATTGCATCGAAATTAAATACAAGAGGCACAATGCTGATTTAAATACAAGAAAACTGACTCTTCTTACTGACTACGTTTTGAACCATTCATGTGTCACTAGTTATAGATTCCGATGCTTCACTTCTGGTTAATTGTATCCCTCTGACCTTCTTATAGATGATGAAACACAGAAATTGCTTTGGAATTAAATACAAAAGGCACAATGCCGACGTAAGCACAAGAAAACTGACTCTTCTTACTGTCTATGATTTGAACCATTCCTGTGACACTAGTTATGGATTCCAATGCTTCACTTCATGTTTACTGCATCCCTCTGACCTTCTTACTGACGATGAAACACAGAAATTGCATCGGAATTAAATACAAAAGCACAATGCCGACTTAAGTACAAGAAAAATGACTCTTCTTACTGTCTATGTTTTGAACCATACCTGTGACACTTGTTATAGATTCCGATGCTTCACTTCACGTTTACTGTACACCTCTGACCTTCTTATTGACGATGAAACACAGAAATTGCTTCGCAATTAAATACAAAAGGCACAATGCCGACTTCAGTACAAGAAAACTGACTCTTCTTACTGTCTATGGTTTGAACCGTTCATGTGTCACTAGTTATAGATTCCGATGCTTCACTGCAGGTTTACTGTATCCCTTTGACCTTCTTATTGACGATGAAACACATAAATTGCATCGGAATTAAATACAAAAGGCACAATGCCGACTTAAGTACAAGAAAACTGACTCTTCTTACTGTCTATGGTTTGAACCATTCCTGTGACACTAGTTATAGATTCCGATGCTTCACTTCAGGTTCACTGTATCCCTCTGACCTTCTTATTGGCGATGAAACACTGAAATTGCATCGGAATTAACTACAAAAGGCACAATGCCGACTGAAGTACAAGAAAACTGTTTCTTCTTACTGTCTATGTTTTGAACCATTCATGTGACACTCGTTATAAATCCCGATGCTTCACTGCAGGTTTACTGTATCCCTCTGACCATCTTATTGACGATGAAACACAGATATTGCATCGCAAATTAAATACAACAGGCACAATGCCGACTTAAGTACAAGAAAACTGACTCTTCTTACTGTCTATGGTTTGAACCATTCCTGTGACACTAGTTATAGTTTCCGATGCTTCACTTCAGGTTTACCGTATCCCTCCGACTTTCTTATTGCTGATGAAACACAGAAATGGCATCGGATTAAATACAATAGGAACAATGCCGACTTAAGTACAAGAAAACTGATCTTCATACTGTCTATGTTTTGTATTATTCCCGAGACACTAGTTATAGAATACGATGCTTCACTTCGGGTTCACTATATCCCACTGACCTTCTTATTGACGATGAAACACTGAAATTGCATCGGAATTAAATACAAAAGGCACAATGCCGACTTTAGTGCAAGAAAACTGACTCTTCTTACGGTCTATGTTTTGAACCTTTCCTGTGACACTAGTTATAGAATCCGATGCTTCACTTCAGGTTTACTGTATGCCTCTGACCTTCATATAGACGATGAAACACAGAAATTGCTTCGGAATTTAATACAAAGAGTACAATGTCGACGTAAGTACAAGAAAACTGACTCTTCTTACTGTCTATATTTTGAACCATTCATGTGACACTCGTTATAGATTACGATGCTTTACTTCAGGTTTACTGTATCCCTCTGACCTTCTTCTTGACGATGAAAGAGAGAAATTGCTTCGGAAATAAATACAAATGGCACAATGCCGTCTTAAGTACAAGATAACTGACTCTTCTTACTGTCTGTGTTTTGAACCATTCCTGTGACACGAGTTATAGATTCGGATGCTTCACTTCAGGTTTACTGTATCCCTCTGACCTTCTTATTGACGATGAAACAGAGAAATTGCATTGGAATTGAATACAAAAGGCACAATGTCGACTTAAGTACAAGAAAACTGACTCTTCTTACTGTCTATGTTATGAACCATTCATGTGAAACTCGATATAGATTACGATGCTTTACTTCAGGTTTACTGTATCCCTCCGACCTTCTTCTTGACGATGAAACACAGAAATTGCATCGGAATTAAATACAAAAGGCACAATGCCGACTTAAGTACAAGTAAACTGACTCTTCTTACAGTCTATGTTTTGAACCATTCCTGTGACACTAGTTATAGATTCCGATGCCTCAATTCAGGTTTACTGTATCCCTCTGAGCTTCGTATTGACGATGAAACACAGACATTGCATCGGAATTAAATAGAAAAGCCACAATACCGACTTAAGTACAAGAAAACTGACTCTTCTTACTGTCTATACTTTGAACCATTCATGTGACACTCGATATAGATTACGATGCTTTACTTCAGGTTTACTGTATCCCTCCGACCTTCTTCTTGACGATGAAACACAGAAATTGCATCGGAATTAAATACAAAAGGCACAATGCCGACTTAAGTACAAGTAAACTGACTCTTCTTACAGTCTATGTTTTGAACCATTCCTGTGACACTAGTTATAGATTCCGATGCTTCACTTCAGGTTTACTGTATCCCTCTGAGCTTCTTATTGACGATGAAACACAGACATTGCATCGGAATTAAATAGAAAAGCCACAATACCGACTTAAGTACAAGAAAACTGACTCTTCTTACTGTCTATGATTTGAACCATTCCTGTGACACTAGTTATAGATTCCGATGCTTCACTTCAGGTTTACTGTATCCCTCTGACCTTCTTACTGACGATGAAACACAGAAATTGCATCGGAATTAAATACAAACGGCACAATGCCGACATAAGTACAAGAAAACTGACTCTTCTTACTGTCTATGTTTTGAACCATACCTGTGACACTTGTTACAGATTCCGATGCTTCACTTCAGGTTTACTGTATACCTCTGACCTTCTTATTGACGATGAAACACAGAAATTGCTTCGGAATTAAATAGAAAAGGCACAATGCCGACTTAAGTACAAGAAAACAGACTATTCTTACTGTCTATGTTTTGAACCATTCCTGTGACACTAGTTATAGATTCCGATGCTTCACTTCAGGTTTACTGTATCCCTCTGACCTTCTTATTGACGATGAAACACAGAAATTGCATCGAAATTAGATACAAGAGGCACAATGCTGATTTAAATACAAGAAAACTGGCTCTTCTTACTGTCTATGTTTGAACCATTCATGTGTCACTAGTTATAGATTCCGATGCTTCACTTCTGGTTAATTGTATCCCTCTGACCTTCTTATAGATGATGAAACACAGAAATTGCTTTGGAATTAAATACAAAAGGCACAATGCCGACCTAAGCACAAGAAAACTGACTCTTCTTACTGTCTATGATTTGAACCATTCCTGTGACACTAGTTATGGATTCCAATGCTTCTCTTCATGTTTACTGTATCCCTCTGACCTTCTTACTGACGATGAAACACAGAAATTGCATCGGAATTAAATACAAAAGCACAATGCCGACTTAAGTACAAGAAAACTGACTCTTCTTACTGTCTATGTTTTGAACCATACCTGTGACACTTGTTATAGATTCCGATGCTTCACTTCAGGTTTACTGTATACTCTGACCTTCTTATTGACGATGAAACACAGAAATTGCTTCGGAATTAAATACAAAAGGCACAATGCCGACATAAGTACAAGAAAACTGACTCTTCTTACTGTCTATGTTTTGAACCATACCTGTGACACTTGTTATAGATTCCGATGCTTCACTTCAGGTTTACTGTATACCTCTGACCTTCTTATTGGCGATGAAACACAGAAATTGCTTCGGAATTAAATAGAAAAGGCACAATGCCGACTTAAGTACAAGAAAACAGGACTATTCTTACTGTTCATGTTTTGAACCATTCCTGTGACACTAGTTATAGATTCCGATGCTTCACTTCAGGTTTACTGTATCCCTCTGACCTTCTTATTGACGATGAAACACAGAAATTGCATCGAAATTAAATACAAGAGGCGCAATGCTGATTTAAATACAAGAAAACTGACTCTTCTTACTGACTATGTTTTGAACCATTCATGTGTCACTAGTTATAGATTCCGATGCTTCACTTCTGGTTAATTGTATCCCTCTGACCTTCTTATAGATGATGAAACACAGAAATTGCTTTGGAATTAAATACAAAAGGCACAATGCCGACCTAAGCACAAGAAAACTGACTCTTCTTACTGTCTATGATTTGAACCATTCCTGTGACACTAGTTATGGATTCCAATGCTTCTCTTCATGTTTACTGTATCCCTCTGACCTTCTTACTGACGATGAAACACAGAAATTGCATCGGAATTAAATACAAAAGCACAATGCCGACTTAAGTACAAGAAAAATGACTCTTCTTACTGTCTATGTTTTGAACCATATCTGTGACAACTTGTTATAGATTCCGATGCTTCACTTCAGGTTTACTGTACACCTCTGACCTTCTTATTGACGATGAAACACAGAAATTGCTTCGCAAGTAAATACAAAAGGCACAATGCCGACTTCAGTACAAGAAAACTGACTGTTCTTACTGTCTATGTTTTGAACCATTCATGTGTCACTAGTTATAGATTCCGATGCTTCACTGCAGGTTTACTGTATCCCTCTGACCTTCTTATTGACGATGAAACACATAAATTGCATCGGAATTAAATACAAAAGGAACAATGCCGACTTAAGTACAAGAAAACTGACTCTTCTTACTGTCTATGATGTGAACCATTCCTGTGACACTAGTTATAGATTCCGATGCTTCACTTCAGATTTACTATATTGCTCTGACCTTCTTATTGACGATGAAACACAGAAATTGCATCGGAATTAAATGTAAAAGGCACAATGGCCGACTTAAGTACAAGAAAACTGACTCTTCTTACTGTCTATGGTTTGAACCATTCCTGTGACACTAGTTATAGATTCCGATGCTTCACTTCAGGTTCACTGTATCCCTCTGACCTTCTTATTGGCGATGAAACACTGAAATTGCATCGGAATTAAATACAAAAGGCACAATGCCGACTGAAGTACAAGAAAACTGTTTCTTCTTACTGTCTATGTTTTGAACCATTCATGTGACACTCGTTATAAATCCCGATGCTTCACTGCAGGTTTACTGTATCCCTCTGACCATCTTATTGACGATGAAACACAGAAATTGCATCGCAAATTAAATACAATAGGCACAATGCCGACTTAAGTACAAGAAAACTGACTCTTCTTACTGTCTATGGTTTGAACCATTCCTGTGACACTAGTTATAGATTCCGGTGCTTCACTTCAGGTTCACTGTATCCCTCTGACCTTCTTATTGGGCGATTAAACACTGAAATTGCATCGGAATTAAATACAAAAGGCACAATGCCGACTTAAGTACAAGAAATGTTACTCTTCTTACTGTCTATGTTTGAACCATTCCTGTGAAACTAGTTATAGATTCCGATGCTTCACTTCAGGTTTACTGTATGCCACTGACCTTCTTATTGACGATGAAACAGAGAAATTGCATCGGAATTGAATACAAAAGGCACAATGTCGACTTAAGTACAAGAAATCTGGCTCTTCTTACTGTCTATGCTTTGAACAATTCCTGTGACACTAGTTATAGATTCCGATGCTTCACTTCAGGTTTACCGTATCCCTCCGACTTTCTTATTGCTGATGAAACACAGAAATGGCATCGGATTAAATACAAAAGGAACAATGCCGACTTAAGTACAAGAAAACTGATCTTCATACTGTCTATATTTTGTATTATTCCCGAGACACTAGTTATAGAATACGATGCTTCACTTCGGGTTCACTATATCCCACTGACCTTCTTATTGACGATGAAACACTGAAATTGCATCGGAATTAAATACAAAAGGCACAATGCCGACTTTAGTGCAAGAAAACTGACTCTTCTTACGGTCTATGTTTTGAACCTTTCCTGTGACACTAGTTATACAATCCGATGCTTCACTTCAGGTTTACTGTATGCCTCTGACCTTCATATTGACGATGAAACACAGAAATTGCATCGGAATGAAATAGAAAAGCCACAATACCGACTTAAGTACAAGAAAACTGACTCTTCTTACTGTCTATGATTTGAACCATTCCTGTGACACTAGTTATAGATTCCGATGCTTCACTTCAGGTTTACTGTATCCCTCTGACCTTCTTACTGACGATGAAACACAGAAATTGCATCGGAATTAAATACAAACGGCACAATGCTGACATAAGTACAAGAAAACTGACTCTTCTTACTGTCCATGTTTTGAACCATACCTGTGACACTTGTTATAGATTCCGATGCTTCACTTCAGGTTTACTGTATACCTCTGACCTTCTTATTGACGATGAAACATAGAAATTGCTTCGGAATTAAATAGAAAAGGCACAATGCCGACTTAAGTACAAGAAAACAGACTATTCTTACTGTCCTATGTTTTGAACCATTCCTGTGACACTAGTTATAGATTCCGATGCTTCACTTCAGGTTTACTGTATCCCTCTGACCTTCTTATTGACGATGAAACACAGAAATTGCATCGAAATTAAATACAAGTGGCACAATGCTGATTTAAATACAAGAAAACTGGCTGTTCTTACTGACTATGTTTTGAACCATTCATGTGTCACTAGTTATAGATTCCGATGCTTCACTTCTGGTTAATTGTATCCCTCTGACCTTCTTATTGTTGATGAAACACATAAATTGCTTTGGAATTAAATACAAAAGGCACAATGCCGACCTAAGGACAAGAAAACTGACTCTTCTTACTGTCTATGATTTGAACCATTCCTGTGACACTAGTTATGGGTTCCAATGCTTCTCTTCATGTTTACTGTATCCCTCTGACCTTCTTACTGACGATGAAACACAGAAATTGCATCGGAATTAAATACAAAAGCACAATGCCGACTTAAGTACAAGAAAACTGACTCTTCTTACTGTCTATGTTTTGAACCATACCTGTGACACTTGTTATAGATTCCGATGCTTCACTTCAGGTTTACTGTATACCTCTGACCTTCTTATTGACGATGAAACACAGAAATGGGCTTCGGAATTAAATACAAAAGGCACAATGCCGACATAAGTACAAGAAAACTGACTCTTCTTACTGTCTATGTTTTGAACCATACCTGTGACACTTGTTATAGATTCCGATGCTTCACTTCAGGTTTACTGTATACCTCTGACCTTCTTATTGGCGATGAAACACAGAAATTGCTTCGGAATTAAATAGAAAAGGCACAAAGCCGACTTAAAGTACAAGAAAACAGACTATTCTTACTGTCTATGCTTTGAACCATTCCTGTGACACTAGTTATAGATTCCGATGCTTCACTTCAGGTTTACTGTATCCCTCTGACCTTCTTATTGACGATGAAACACAGAAATTGCATCGAAATTAAATACAAGAGGCACAATGCTGATTTAAATACAAGAAAACTGACTCTTCTTACTGAAGCTACGTTTTGAACCATTCATGTGTCACTAGTTTATAGATTCCGATGCTTCACTTCTGGTTAATTGTATCCCTCTGACCTTCTTATAGATGATGAAACACAGAGATTGCCTTTGGAATTAAATACAAAAGGCACAATGCCGACCTAAGCACAAGAAAACTGACTCTCTTCTTACTGTCTATGATTTGAACCATTCCTGTGACACTAGTTATGGATTCCAATGCTTCACTTCATGTTTACTGCATCCCTCTGACCTTCTTACTGACGATGAAAACACAGAAATTGCATCGGAATTAAAATACAAAAGCACAATGCCGACTTAAGTACAAGAAAAATGACTCTTCTTACTGTCTATGTTTTGAACCATACCTGTGGACACTTGTTATAGATTCCGAT